>NW_015168734.1:159362-167356 GCF_001447785.1 Gekko japonicus | reverse complement strand
TTACTTAGGAGCCTTTGATGAGGAACTTTATCAAAAGCTTTCTGGAAGTCAAGGTAAATAATATCTATTGGATCCCCCTTGTCCACATGTTTGTTCACCCCCTCAAAGAACATTAACAGGTTAGTGAGACAAAATCTTCCCTTACAGAACCCATGTTGAGTCTACCTCAATAGGTTTTGTTCATCTATGTGCCTACTAATTCTTTCCTTAATAATGGTTTCCACCAATTTACCCGGTATCGACGGTCGATTTTAGTACAGAACAGGGGGGAAACCCCTGGATTAAAAAGAAGGTTGAACTTGAATTTAGTACCGGACAGGGGAAAAACCCCTGGATTAAAAAGAAGGTTGAACTCGATTTTAGTACAGAATTGGGGGGGGGGGGAACCCTGGATTAAAAAGAAGGTTGAACTCGATTTTAGTGCAGAATTGCTTGGAGGAGATGGCGGTTAAAAGGAGAGGGCAGAAAGGGCCTTTGGTTAGGTTCTGCTCCAAATCTCTTTCTCTGCTAGTGGAAGGGTTTGTTACTTCCACTAATTCCTCCTCCCATTCCAGATCGGAATAATACCCAACTGTGTTCCCTGGACTGGGGTCCACTGATCCCTGGGGGTAGAACTTCAAGGGATATGGTGGGCTACCATGGGAGGAGAGAGACGGGGAAATACCATCCCACTTAATCCGTTTGCAGTGCTGATATTCTATTCTAGAAGAGGAGTGTAGACAAGAGGGGGAAACCACACTCTTCATACAGCTTCCTAATTAAGATAGGGGCACAGGCATTAGTAACCTCCTGTAGTCAATGAATTGCACTTTAATTGTTTTCTAATGGCATTTTGATTGCTTGCTTTGTTCATATGTCTGAGTATGTAAATTGCCATCAAGTTGGAGCTGACTTATGGGAACCTTGTAAGACAAGAGATGTCCGTATCCCTGGAATGACGGCTGATCTTCAAACTACAGAGATCAGTTCCCCTGGAGAAAAATGGATACTTCGGAGGGTGGACTCTGTGCAGGGTTCCCAGGTCCTTCCTGGCAACTGGTGGGGAACTGGGGGGGACACACTTACAAATAGAAAGAAGAAGGCCTAGGCCACGTTACCAGCAACACACCGGAAGTGATTTCATCATGCCAGCGACTTCCAGGTGACGCTTGGGTATTTGGGCAAAAACTCTACGTTCAAACTGGCTTCTGCCTTTGCCAAAACACCAGAGCGATGCCTGAAAGTTGCTGGTGTGATGATGTCACTTCCAATGCAACGCTGGCAATGTGGCCGCCTCGGGTACGTCCCATCCCCCCGCCAGCCAGCTGATCAGTGGCTGAGAGGCAGGGCCTGGCAACCGGGGACCCCCATGTCCACAGGGGAGGTCTGGCAATCCTAACTCAATGGCATTGTACCCAGGCCCATAGCTACAGTGGGGCATCTTGGGGCCCGGCCTCCCCCAACTTACTGCCAACGCCCCCTTCCAATTTTTTATTTTATTTGGGGTGCTCCCTTGGGGGGATGCGGGGTGCCCCCTGACTTATTTAAAGGCCCCCTGAATTTAAAAAAATCCTGGCTACGGGCCTGATTATACCCCACTGAGGTCCTTGTCCTCCCCAAGGTCAGCACCCAAATCTCCAGGAATTTCCCAACCTTAGGGTCACCAGGTCTGGGTTGGAAAATACCTGGAAACTTTGGGGGTGAATCCGGGAGAGGGCGGGGTTTGGGGAGGGGAGGGGCCTCAGCATGGTCCAATGCCATAGAGTCCACCCTTCAAAGCAGCCATTTTCTCCATGTCAGCTGGAGATCGGTTGTAAAAGCAGGAGATCTCCAGGCCCCACCTGGAGGCTGACAACCCTACCCAACCTGGATCTTGCAACCCTACCCCCCCCATCCCTTGCCGGTGGTGGGTGGGGGCCTAGCAAGCCTACTCCAAGCAAAACTAAGTGAAACCCCATAGCAGCTCAATTCCCATCGAGGGCTGGGGAGTTAAATTGCAGCCTTTCCCGCATGCTGCCGGTCGCCCTTCCGGGTGTTCCTGTAGCCCCGAAGCAAACATGTTTTCATACCCTATATTTTTTTAGCGAGCGCAGGTTTACCTGAGGTCAAAGACGAGCAGAGCCTCGGCCTCGGGAAAGAGCTGTTGTCCCACTTCCAGTCTAGCAGGAGTAACACCCTGACTTATTTATGAGAGAGGCCGGCTTCTCTTATTGTCTGCCAAGCAAATAAGGATGCCGCTTAGCGGTTCTGAAGACCACAGAGATAGGCTACTGGGCTGGGGGGAGCGAGAATTGAGAATACTTGTGGAAATATGCCATACAAATGGAATCACGAAAGCACGGGAGGGAGTTGCTGACTTAAAGTGGTCCAGCTAGCGGCATCGAGCATTCACACATCTGCATTTATTCATATATAGCCCATTACTTCTCTCCCCAGTTGGGACTCAGAACAGCTTAGACCTGTTCTATCCCCTGCTCCATTTTCTCACAACGACCCTGTGAGGTAAGCCAGGTGGACAGTTTGTAACAAGCCCAAGGTCCCCCAGAGAGCTTCCATGGTAGCAGTGGTGATTCGCACCCAGATCTCCCAGGATTCTAATTCAGCACTTTATCCGCTGTGCCACACAGGCTCTCAAAACCAGCCTCAAGGGTCGGATCCATGTTTTTGTTTTTTTTTCATTCATGGAAATGAGCATTCATGCCAGTCTCCTGTCTGGTGTAGCGGTTAAGAGTGTGGACTCTAATCTGGGAGAACCGGGTTTGATTCCTCACTCCTCCACATGCAGCTGCTGGCGTGACCTTGGGCAAGCCACAGTTCTCTCAGAGCTGTTCTCTCAAGGACAGTTCTGGAAAGAGCTCTCTCTCAGCCCCACCTACCTCCCAGGGTGTCTGTTGTGGGGAGGGGAAGGGAAAGGAGATTGTAAGCCGCTCTGAGACTCCTTTGGGTAATGAAGAGCATGGTATAAATCCAATCTCTTCTCTACACCAGTTTGGTGTAGTGGTTAAGTGTGCGGACTCTAATCTGGGAGAACCGGGTTTGATTCCCCACTCCTCCATTTCCCAGGGTGTCTGTTGTGGGGAGGGGAAGGGAAAGGAGATTGTAAGCCGCTCTGAGACTCCTTTGGGTAATGAAGAGCATGGTATAAATCCAATCTCTTCTCTTCTTCTTCCTCCTTCTGCAACCCAATGATCTCCATGAAACGCTGCTCCTGGCTTGTACAGGGCCTTGATGAAACACAGGAGGGGCTTCTACAGCAGAAAAGGGGAATTGGTGAAAATTGCCAGTTTAGGCTGGAACCATCCGAACCTTGTCATCCTGTCCTATCATAGGGTTGCCAGGTTCCCCCTGACCACCAGTGGGAGAGGGGGAGGTAGGGTTGTCAGATCCAGGTTGGGAAACTCGTGGAGATTTGGGGGTGGAGTCTATGGAGGAAAGGAACCTCAATGGGGTATAATGCCATACAGTCCACCCTCCAAAGCACCCTTTTCCTTCACGGGAAATGACTGAAGTCTGGAGAAGAGCTGCAAAATAGTAAAAAGCCCAGTAGAACCTTTACGACTAACAAACTGTATTGGAGCATAAGCTTTTGAGAAACACAGCTCTCTTCGTCAGATGATGCATCTGACGAAGAGAGTTGTGTTTCTCGAAAGCTTACACTACGATAAAGTTGGTTAGTCTTCAAGGTGCTGCTGGGCTTTTTACTATGTTGCAGCAACAGACTAACACGGCTAACTCCTCTGGAGAAGGGCTGTAATTCCAGAAGATCCCCAGGCCCCACCAGGAGGCTGGCATCCCTATCATCTCCCTAGCACAAGTCGAACAGATAACTCTGAACTAGATAGATTTCTTGGTCTCACTCATAGGCTTGCCAGGCTTCCCACTGTTAACAAACAAAAAAAGCAGCATTGGTGATGTCTCGACATCACTTCCAGATACAACCTGGAAGTGAAAAAGGGCAGTTCTAGGAATCACCAGAAACTATATGGTAAAATTCACGGAGCTACCTTTTGCCAATCTGGGGTTGTATCCAGAACTGACAGCAATGCCAGCGATGTCACACATACCATGTTTCCCTCCCTAGCCCTCATCCGGAAAATCTTCTTTGGTCCGATTAACTTTAAAAAACAATTGTTCTATTTGTCACATCATGGAAGCCCCAAATAAATAAATAAAACCAGGCAGCCAAATTGTTGGGGAATTGCATGAAATAAAATATCACACATGTCCCTGGACTGAAACAGGATCCAAAATAAATTTCCCTGGCCAAAATGTGAGACTCTAAAGTGTTCCCTCTAAGCTGAGTTAGTGTGAGCTAGCTCACAGTTATTTAAGCCCCCAGCTCACACATTTTTGCCTTCACTCAGGAAGGGTTGGTTCCAGAGAAAACTAATTCATGCCGTAGCCAGATCGCTCTCTCACAACTTTAATGCCAGTCGCTCACAAAGTAGAATTTTTGCTCACAAGACTACACAGCTTAAAGGGAGCATTGAATGTGACAGAAAAATATTTAACAGAAGAAAATTGCATAACCAAATGAAAAATCACTCTCAGTCCAGAGATCCTAATTCCTCATCTTCATGGAGTGCCACAGATCTGGTTGCTCAGAATGTGCCAGTAGCACAGAACTCGGAGCTGAAGTTCAGTTGCAGAATATGTGCTTAGCATGCATTATGAGCAAAGGGGTTCGTGGTAAAGGTTTACAAAATAATGTACAAGGTGGTAGAAGCGGATAGAGGGAAGTTGGTCTTAAACACGGGACTCTTTCTCTCTCTGGAGTGCTCTCACTGGCTCTTCCTCCCCCCCTTTGAAGAAGTCTGCACACACAAAAGCTTACACCTAGAATAAAACATCCATAATACTAGAACTGAAGGGTACCCAGCTTCATTAAGCTGGTGAGCAATACATTTATGGCAGACAATAAGCAATAAACTTCCGTACTTGTGGGTGTCGTAATAGCCGCAAACAGCAATGGCTTCAAAAATGGATTAGCCAGATTCACGAAAGAGAGGTAAGGCTGCCAACTTCCAGGTGGTGGCAGGAGATCTCCTGGGATTATAACTGATCTCTAAGCAACAGGGATCAGTTCCCCTGGAGAAAATGGCTGCTTTGGAGGGTGGGCTCTATGGCGTTGCCCCCCACTGAGGTCCCTACAGTCCCGAAACTCTGCCCTTAGAACATTGAATGCTACACTCCTCCATTGCTTCTGTAGTCTTCAATCCAGATATTCTGGCTTCTTCGGTTTGGAGTGGCCCCTCATCAGAAAAAAAAATGCTTCCAGAGAGGGCAGCTCTTTTTATCGTACCATCACAGGGCTCCCAAGTACTTACCTTAATTCAGCGGGGGATGTATTATTCTTCGCGGGACCTTTCCCGCGGGGGAAACACAGGCGCTGCACTATTCCGTCGCCCAGACATGATGTAGGCACATAGCCAGGCGACGCTGTAGCAGTGGGGCTGAAAACTCGATGGTACCATCGAGTTTCCAGTCCCATTACCAGAGCGTCGCCCAGCTACGTGCCTACGTCACATCTGGGCGACGGAATAGTGCAGCGCCTGTGTTCCAAGCAAGAATCTTCCGGCAGGGAAGCATGTGTCCCCCGCCGGATCGTAGGTAGGTACTTGGGAACCCTATACCATCACCATGTGGGACCTCTTCTTCCAATCTCACTGTGTTGCTTCCAATCACAATGATTGTGCAGGCTCCTTTAACCTACACTTCACTTCTGAAGAAGTGAGCAGTGACCCACGAAAGCCCATATCCAACCACAAATGTTGTTAATATTTAAGGTGCTACTGGACTCTTACTCTTTTCTACCTTTAACCTACAGTTAGGGTTGCCAGGCCAAGCTGGACAATCAGCAAGAGGGTTGAGGGGCGGGGACCATGGGTGGGCATGTGATGTCATATGTGATGTTGCCAATGTCACTATATCGCTTCTGAGTTCAACCTAGAAGTGACAATGGGTAGGTCCAGGAATCATTGGAAACTCTATTGTATCACAGAGTTTCTGGCGATTCATAGAGGTACCCATTCCTAGATACCATTGCCTCTATGCCACTATGTCACTTTTTGGTGGAACCCAGACATGACAATTGGTTGCTGTTGGATTCTCCAGAAACTCTATTGTACCATAGAGTTCCCAGAAATTCCTAGAGCCACCCATTGTCACTTCCAGGTTGTGCCCAGGAATGACATGCTAGTGCTAAGGCCAGTAGTGTTTTTTTTCTCCCATCTCCCCTGGGCAATGGCAATAATCAGTGGGAGGAGTAGCTACCCTACCTACAGTGGACCTTCACCAGTCAAAACGGCTGCCGAGGATCATCCCAGGGCTAACCCAGGATCTACAGATTGCATGGCAGGCTTCAGGGCAGTCTGGTTGCATAGGTACCAGCCTGGTGTATTTGGAGGAATAATATAAGGAAGCAGCTATACACCATCTGAGTTTAGCTGATTTGGAGGTGAATCTAACCTGTCCACAAGGCTTGAGTTGCAAGGTTCTAAGCTCTCAAGGCGCAGCTCTGAAACGGATGCCCAGTGTATGTGCCTTAACTTTATGCATGCCACGTAATCCCCCCTCGATCTCAAGAGCATGCAAACGCACCCACACAGCATCACACAGAAAGAGAAGGCCTGTAAAGTCTCAGCACTTCGGAGGAGGAAACACTTCACAGTTCAACATCTCCTCGGCGTAATCTCAGCTACCCAAGGAGACTCCGCTCCGAGGAGCCGGAGAGGGTAACCGCGCAACAAACCACCGGGCACATTTCATCAATCTTGCTCCGCTGCCTCATCCAAACATTCTGTGCCCAGCAGGAGAAACTTAATCCATTTGCTGGAAAGCGGCTGGTTTTTAAGGATGACTAATCTTCTCGACAAGGGCGATACCTGGAAGATGAAGATCTTTCCCGAGCCCTGCGGGGAGGATACATCACAAGTGGCAACTGATTCTCTCGGAACATGAAGGGGAAGGCAGTCTGCTCCTGTTCCCTCTCTTCCAGCATCGGTTTCAGACATCGCAATGGCATCGAGGAGCATGAAACCACCAGACAACCAGGTCACCGTATTGCAAGGGACAGGCGCTGCCGGGGTTGCCCCCAGGAAGAACTCCGGAGCCAGAAATAGAAACTGATGTGTTTTGTGCCAGGACACCAGCACTGCTTTCCTAGAACTAGTCTTAAATTAAATTGCGTACGTGGAAAAGAGCGCTGCTCTTGGGTCAGGCTTCTCAGGACTCCTGATGTGGCAGGAGGCCTCCCGCTTGGTGGAGAGTGGGGGGGGGGACTCACTGGCAGCAGGGGAAGCCTACACCCGCCGTCTCAGCAATGCCAACAGCAACTAGGGTTGCCATGTCTTACCTGGCTTTTAGCAGAGGGCTGTCATGGGTACTGGTTCGGCTGAGGCTGACACCTCCTCAGATGCTAGGAAGAGGCAGGGAGCAACCCAGCCTCCTCTGGAGGCAGCCCAGAAGAAGAAACCTCAACAGTCCCTGAGGAGGAAGAGTCCCCAGCAGTTGCACAAGAGTTGCAGCAAGAAGGAGAGATGGATCCTGTGCCTGGCCCAGCACCCTCAGCTGCAGACCCCCCCGAGGCCAGACTCCCCGCCTAGTTCTCCTGAGTGCCCCAGACGTAGGGCATGCCAGAGGCTGACTATGCAGGAGTGAAGAAGGAGTGCCAGGCTGCAGCTCCTGCAAAGGCAATGGGAGGAATTGTAAGGCTTTGCAGACTCAACTCCCAGGGAAAGAAGGACCTGTTCAAAAGTACTCTGTGCACCTGCTTCAGCGTGGCAGCAACTCTGCGTAATCAGACCGGCTTCTGAGTGTGCAGCAGCTGCTCCTTGTCCTTGGAAACTTGTAATCTTGACTTGACTTCCCGGCTATCCGACCTTTGGTTTTGTTACTGACCTTGATTTCGGATCGTGTTTCCAGCTTCTCGTCTGTAGTCTCGGTGGTCACCACAAAGTGCATGCGGCAATGACATCACCTGGAAGTGATGTCATCACACCGGGCACATTGATGTG
>NW_015168734.1:149014-159320 GCF_001447785.1 Gekko japonicus | reverse complement strand
TAGAGTTTTTGGGCAAAATGCTAGAGCATCAACACATCAATGTGCCCGGTGTGATGACATCACTTCCAGGTGATGTCATTGCAGCAACCATATCAATGTGGGAGGGGGCTGTTCAGGGTGGGGCTTACTCCACTGACCAGCTGGCTGGCAGCAGATTGGAGCCCCCGAAATTGGGGGAAACCCCGCCCCAACCAGGGGTCTGGCAACCCTAACAGCACCAAGGCAACATCACTTTCTGCGTGTGCCAGAAGTGATGTCATCATGTCACCGGTGATGTGGGGACATTCTGGTACTTGAGCAAAAGCTCTATGGTAGAAACCATTTTTACCATAGAGTTTATGCCCAAATACCAGAGCATCCCCGCATCACCAGTGATGTGATGATGACACTTCCAGCTCACATCATACTGAGGCCTCCCCCATTGCCAGTAAGTCCTCCCTCTGGCCAGCTGATCAGTGGCAGGGAGCAGGGACTGAGGGCAAGGGATGGCAACCCTATCACTCACATCTCTATTGCACATCCAGGTTTCACCATAGAGTTTCTTGCCATTCCTAGAGCTACCCTTTGACACTTCCAGTTCCTGGAAGCAATGTAGTGATATCTCTGATGTTAATGAAGTTTCACGCTCTCCCACATCCCCACCCCCAGACCTCCTGCCAATTGCCAGGCAACCCTGGCAAACCTAATTGGAGTATTACATAAGGAACAGTTCCTTGAAATAAGGAGCTGGTGCCAACCATCTGTCTAGGCTTGTCAGTGCTGAAACTGTCCACTGTAGTTGTCTGTTGAACAGCAGCATGATCTGTGGAAAACATGCCATGAACAGGTCCCCCTAAGTTCTGAGGCTGACATAGCTGGTCTCTGCTAAATGGCACAAAAGCCAGCCAAACCAGGGTGTTTTGTCTGGCCACTTGAAAACTTTTGGGGCAGAAGTCTAGGGCTTGGAGTGGGGCACAAGGCAGCCCATAGCTTTGCATTTGAAGTATGCACTACCCTCTAGAGAGCCAGTTTGGTGTACTAGTTAAGAGCATGGACTCTAATCTTGGAGAACTGAGTTTGATTCCCCACTCCTCCACATACAGCTGCTGGTGTGACCCTGGGTCAGTCAGAAGCTCTCTCAGAGCTGTTCTCTCAAGGGCAGTTTTCGGGAGAGCTCTCTCAGCCCCACCTACTTTGCAGGCAATGTTCCCTCTAAGCTGAGTTAGTGTGAGCTAGCTCACACTTTTTTAACCTCCAGCTCACACATTTTTCTCTTAGCTCAGTAAGGATGGCTCCAGAGCAAACTATTTTATGCAGCAACCAAATCGCTCACTCATAATTTTGATGCCACTAGCTCACAAAGTAGAACTTTTGCTCACAAGACTCCACAGGTTAGAGGGAGCATTGCTCACAGGGTGTCTGTTGTGGGGAAGGGAAGGGAAAGGAGATTGTAAGCCACTCTGAGATTCCTTCAGGTAGTGAAAGGTGGGGTATAAATCCAATCACCTCCTCCTCCTCTTCCTCCTCCTCCTCCTCTTCCTCCTCCTCCTCCTCTTCCTCCTCCTCTTCTTCTTCTTCTTCTTCTTCTTCTTCTTCTTCTTCTTCTTCTTCTTCAGCATGTGTATGTGTGTCTCCATAAAACTATTAAGTCTGGACTCTTAAAACCACCTAACTGTACCCCTGCCTGGTTGTCAACCCAAAAGGCCAGCCAGGCCTGCTGTTGACTCTTTGATATCAGCAGGTGAATGTTTTCACAGCGTGGAGGGGAGGTATCAGCTGCTGCTGGCTCCTCTTCAAGCTTCTGTCAAAGGCACAGCTACAGGGGCCGGCTCCGAATCTGGCAAAGCATCCCTCGGTTCTGTCTCTCTCTTCCAGGCTTGCCACCTGTTCCCTTATTCCTTTACCTATGGCAGAAATGCTCATGGGAAAGGAGAGACGCGCTCCCACCGCAGAAAGCGACTGGAATTAAGTACATTACAAGGACAGGGCGTTCTAATAAAGCATTGTATCACTTAAGAAGTTATTGTCCTAGACTCACAATATGTTCCTTCATTTAGAGTTCATTAGGTTAAACTCTTTTTCGCAGAGGCGGGAAATTGGGGGAAGCGGGGGAAATTTTGGGGGGGGGGGCGGGAGGGAAACGAGGGATGCTGTCAACAAGACGGTGTTACATCACTTCCGGGCAGGTCTGCCAGACCTCACCAGTGGCGGGGCTCTCTTGGCCTCAGCCACCGCCACCTTGCCACCAATGAGCTAGGTGGTGGGGGAGAATGGCATGAAAAACTGGGAGAGGGAAATGCCAGCAGCATCCCAATCTGCTGAGGTCACTTCCTGTGCACCCAGAAGTGATGTAAGCAGGTGATGTTGTCCAACAGATACACATTTTGATTGGTCCTGACAAAAAGTATGCACTGGCTTTTGTTCATCTTTGGACCGATGTATTTTTTTAATAATAATTTTCATTTTGAACTTTTTGAGGGAATACAGAATTTTATAAAAAAGAGTAAGGGGAAAGAATAAAAGGTAAAATTGCTAAAACATATTATTATTGTTGTTGTTGTTGCTGCTGCTGCTGCTGTTATTGTTATTATTATTGTTGTTAATTATTGTTGCTGTTGTTGTATAAAGGACTTTTTTTTGCAAATATAAAGAACAATCCTTGATTCAAATACTTGAATTTTTAGGAATATTTTTGGACTGTTGTAATTTAATTCCTATCTTTGCCTCTTCTAGCCTTCCCCAGTTTTCCCCTTCAGTTAGATAGCTCATTCCTTAAGGTAGGTACCTTTTTGTATGTGCAGTGCTCTGGCAACAAGGCTGGACTAGGTTCAGGAAGTCCTGGGTCCCAAGCCTCATTAAGCTATGAAATTTGACGGGTGACCTGTGACCAGTCAACTTCTTTCAGTCTCACCTACCTCACAGGGTTGTTGTGAAGATGACGTTGCCTCCTGGCTTACCACCTCTGCATGTGGAGGTTCCCTTTATTCACCATAGCTAGTAGCTGCTAATAAACTTGTCCTCCATATGTCTGCCTAATCTCCTTTTAAAGTGGTCTGTGCTTGTGTTGATCACCACATCCAGGTTGTCTGAGGTGAGCTTTGGGGCATTTGGATCCCCAAGTATGACCAGTTTCTGTCTCAGGCAAACCAACAAAGAGAATGGCTATGAATTTCATTGATATTCCCAGAGCCGTCCTTCCTTCACTGTTGAGGCTGGAAATCTGCTCTGCTAGCGATTCAGAATCTGGGTTGCCAACTTTTTAATCCTTCCTTCACTGTTGAGGCTGGAAATCTAACCCACCATCAAGGCGTCTGCTCTGCTAGCGATTCAAAATCTGGGTTGCCAACTTTTTAAGCAGCCCATTTAACAGTTTGATCTGCAGCCATTTGTAGCTGACGTTTTGCTCCGTGCTATAAGAAGCTTCACTTGCTAACAGCAGCCTCTTGTTATATAGTGACGGGGGGCAGCCACTTTGGTTCCTGGGTCATTGGCAACCCTGTTTGGTAGGAACATGAGAACATAAGAAAAGCTGTGTTGGATCAGGCCAATGGCCCATCCGGTCCAACACTCTGGGTGCGTTCAGATGGGGGCTTTCTGCCGGCAGAAACGCGATCACACTTACCTCCGTTTTGCGGATCCCTTCGGTGTACGCCCGCTCACACGCTGCGGGCGTCGGCGTGTGTTTTTTTTAACACAGTTTGAGCATGCGCATAGGCAGCCATTCACAGAACTTCTTCTTCTTCTTCTTCTTCTTCTTCTTCTAGCAGCCCATTTAACAGTTTGATCTGCAGCCATTTGTAGCTGACGTTTTGCTCCGTGCTATAAGAAGCTTCACTTGCTAACAGCAGCCTCTTGTTATATGGTGACAGGGGGCAGCCACTTTGGTTCCTGGGTCATTGGCAACCCTGTTTGGTAAGAACATGAGAACATAAGAAAAGCCGTGTTGGATCAGGCCAATGGCCCATCCAGTCCAACACTCTGTGTCACACAGTGGCCAAAACCCAGGTGCCATCAGGAAGCCCTCCCACTCTTGCTCCCCAAGCATGAAGAATACAGTGCATCACTGTGCAAGACATAAGAATATAAGAGAAGCCATGTTGGCCCATCCAGTCCAACACTGTGTCACGCAATGGCCCAAACCCAGGTGCCATCAGGAGGTCCACCAGCGGGGCCAGAACTCCAGAAGCCCTCCCACTCTTGCCCCCCAGGTACTAAGAATACAGAGCATCACTGCCCCAGACAGAAGAACATAAGAGAAGCCATGTTAGATCAGGCCAGTGGCCCATCCAGTCCAACACTCTGTGTCACACAGTGGCCAAAAATACCAGGTGCCATCAGGAGGTCCACCAGTGGGGCCAGGACACCAGAAGCCCTTCCACTGTTGCCCCCTCCCCCAGCACCAAGAATACAGAGCATCACTTGCCCCAGACAGAGGGTCCCATCTATACCATGTGGCTAATAGCCACAGATGGACCTCTGCTCCATATGTTTACCCCCTCTTGAAGCTGTCTGCACTTGTAGCCGCCACCACTTCTTACAGCAGTGAATTTCATGTGTTAAAAATTAATTTGATGCAGTTTATTGGTCTCAGATATTCTCTGCGGGCTGGGCTTTCAAGGATTCAGAGTCTATGTTCTACTCCTTCTCAGCCTTCTAATAATGCTTCAGCACTATCAGGGTCAAATGAAGATTAGGGTTCTTTTACGTCTGACTCAAAAATATGGTTGTTTTTTAAATCTTATCAAAACAGCACCAATTATCCTGAAAGTAGATACCAGATGTACTTGCAAAGCTAGCAACAACAAAAAAGTGTGTAATTCAATTTTTGTTTAGAACGCAGGTTTTTTCAGTCTCCCTGTCTTAACACCTCTCTTTTAATTATCTGCTGAAGTAGCGAAAGAGCTGCTGAAGTGAAGGAGAATTCAGGATCCAAGACAATATCTGGGCCTCTTATCGTTTAAAAAATGGGTGCATTTCACAGTTCCATAAAGGAACAGGGTGACCTCTGAATGACCCAATTGCAGCCTTATTTTGTACATATTTCATTGGAAACCAGTTCAATGGAGATGGCAACTAAATGGACATGAGGCTGGCTTTTAAAGTTAGGAAATCTTCCTCCACAAAGCAACCTGAAATATTACCTTCTGGATCTTAACTGAGAATAGGGTTGTCAATCGTCCCGTGGTTCGGGGGGAGGTGCCGATCACACGGCAATCCTGCGGCACGGCAAAGAAGCGGCGCGGCGCGATCACAGCAGCAATGGCTAGGCGCCACTGCCATGGCAAACGGGGTTGTGGGGTTTTTTAAACTGAAGTGTGCGCATGCGCCGTTGGGTGCTTGTGCACATCCCGTGGAGACTTGGGGAAAAAAACCTTTTTGCGACAGGACATGGGCGGGCGCCGGATGCCACGAACTACCACCGGAAACGCGATCAGATGCCCACCTTTGCCCCTCGGTTTCCGGAAACTAGTACCTTGGAGGTACTAGTTTTTTACGCCACATCTTCGGTGGGAAGCCTCGGGTTAGCCACGGGAGCTCTATGCTTCCCAGATGTTGCGGTGTGATTGCGCCTGGAAAATCCGCCTATCTCCCATCTCTGTAGCATGGCTAATGCTCCGTGTGACCGCAGCCTTATTTGCATAGACCATGCCATGCCCCCTGACATCTCCGGAAGGCAACACCCACCACTCAGGCTCCACTGGACTGTTTTGGATTGCTAGCTATTGGGGGGGGGGGAATGTGGAGGGTTCCACTGGACTATTTTGGGGGGCTCTGGAACTTACCTGGCTGCTTCTTGCGCCTCGTGTCCCAACTGAGGGCTGCCGGGAGCAGGGGGCAGGGCTTGTTGCATGTGCCCACCCCCTGGGCTCCTTACTGCCAGAGCTCCGCTCTTGTGCGCTCCCACAGGAAATGACCCCTGGACAGGACTATGGCTTGCCCAAGGTCACCCAGCAGCTGCAAGTGGAGGAGTGGGGAATCAAACCCAGTTCTCCCAGATTAGAGTCCGCGCACTTAACCACTACACCAAACTGGCTGTCAATATTATACCCTATGGTGTAATGACTGCCAACAGCAAAGACTGCCGAAACATCTATAGAGAAGTTTTTATCAACAAACATGGCCTACAAGCCCCCCCCCCAATTAATTAAAGACACCTAAAATGTTCTATTATCGTCAGCCTTGCTCAGGTCCTGCAAAGTGAGAGGCGTGGCTTCCTTGACGGAGTCAATCCATCTCATGTGGGGTCTTCGTCTTTTCCTGCTGCCTTCCTCTTTTCCTAGTATTATCATCTCAGCCCTTCCCAAAGTCCTGTGGCTACTCCCTGCAGCCTCTGCACCCATCTGGCAGGTTGAAGCCCTGAGGCAGCTACACCACTAACATCCCAGTATGGGTTGCCAACTGCCCGCTTGCAGGCAATGCCCCCTCTAAGTTGTGGAGTCTTGTGTGCAAAAACTCTACTTTGGCCCCGGTCACACAGGCCAGATAATGCGGGGGGAGGCGTGGCTGTTCGCCCTTGAGCAAAATAAAGTGCAGTAGCCCAATCACACGATCCCCTGAGTCTCCGTGCTTCGGCTGTTAGCTGGCGATCACACGGCGATGCCGCAGCGTGGCTAGGAAGCGGCGCGGCGTGATCACACAAGCGTTTCGCGTTTTTGCACATGCGCAGTTCCGCGGAGCAGCACTGCTTTCAGTTTCGTGTTTGTGCACATGTGCTTATGAAAAACATCTGGTTTGTGACAGGACGTGGATGGGCACCAGATGCCACGGGATACTAGCACTCCCGCGATCAGAACGCCTGTGCCGTGCATTTCCCGGATACTAGTGCACTTTCCTTGGTACTTTTTAACTCCGCATCTTCGGCGGGACACCACGGGTTGGCCACGGGTGCGCTACACTTCCCAGATGTTGCGGTGTGATGGCGCCCCGAAAATCCGACCGACATTCGTGCCTTTTGCACAGCAAATTCTCCGTGCGACCGGGGTCTTTGTGAGCTACTGGTATTAAAACTGTGAGCAAGCAGTCCAACCGATATTCGTGCCTTTTGCACAGCAAATTCTCCGTGCGACCGGGGTCTTTGTGAGCTACTGGTATTAAAACTGTGAGCAAGCAGTCCAACCGACATTCAAGCCTTTTGCACAGCAAATTCTCCGTGCGACCGGGGTCTTTGTGAGCTACTGGTATTAAAACTGTGAGCAAGCAATTTGGCTGCTGCATAAATTAGTTTGCTCTGGAGCCATCTTTCCTGAGCTGAGACAAAAATGTGTGAGCTGGAGCCTAAGAAACTGTGAGCTAGCTCACACTAACAGCTTAGATGGAACACTGCTTGCAGGGAATCCTGGCACTTTCACACACACACACAAAATATTGCACTTCCACTTTACAAATGGATTTTACTGTGTGAAGTGTCAAAATCCAGTTGCAAACAGCCGGCTGAAGTGGATTGAAACTGCATCATTTAGCATGTACGAAATAACAGATGTCATTTATCCCTCTGTTCAAGGGACATGACATCGTACACCCAGGCCTGCTGGCAACCCAAGCAGGGCACTGATACAGTCTGTAGCTCCTCCATAAAGGTGCCTTTGGCACCTTCCCTTTCAGTCTTCTGAAGTGCGGTTAAAGTTAGGCATTTGGGTCAGCGGGATGACGTTCTGTTGCTGGCTGGGACTCCTGCACGACTCATTCCTTTTGTTTATCTTTCTCTTCAGTGGATTGTTGATCTATTGGTTTTACTGTTGCTATCTTTACGGGGGGGTTTATATCGCGACTGAGATTTCAGAATAATGCTTTGACAGCACCCATACTAAACAGAGGGACAGTCTTAAATAAGCCCAAATTATGGAACTTGAAGAGTGAAACACTGTTTAGGCTTGTGCTATGCAAAAGATAGATCAGGACAGTGGAGTCCACCAGCCTAGGTTGCCAACCTCCATGCGGGGAGCATAGAGATCTTTTGGTATTATAACTGTTCTTCAGGCTACAGAGATCAGTTCCCTGGAGAAAATGGCTGTGTTGGAGGGTGGACTCTATGGCACTGTACTCCTCTAAGGTCTTTCCCTCCCCAAACCATGTGCTTCCTGGGTTCCACCCCCAAATCTCCACATTCAGGGGCCTCTGAATCACAGAGCCAGGAGGCAACACCAGGGGCAGGCCACAGCCGCTTTGCCCTGTTGTTGGCCATTCCGAGGAACTGGTTGTCCACTCTGTGAGACAGGATGCTGGACTAGATGGACCACTGGTCTGATCCAGCAGGTCTCTTCTTATGTTCTTATCTCCAACATAAAATATTTACACAAAGAGGGCTTTCCCAATAGATTCTGTTAGCATACACGGAAAGTCCACTGAAGCACAGCTACAGGGTTTTGTTTGTTTGGATAGAGACTGCATTTAATTTTGAAATTTCAAGAACCTCTGCTCATTTTTTTGCCCAAGAAGAAAACAGTAGAAAAGCGAATTCAAGCTGCGAACTGGCAAGAGATTTGTTTAAAAGCTGCCAGGCAGTAAAAATGAACCTGTGACTTGCATACCTCCAGAACATCTGTCTCAATGAAGTGCAAATTGAGTTTCTAATGAAACACTCTCTACCTCATTTCCCTGACTGATGACATTTCTGAAATTTCACATTATTGGATGATTTTCCAATCTAATTAATTTCACTGTCGGGGCTTCTTTTCTTCCCGCACCACGGCAATTTGCAGAGCTGCAACTGTATTCATTGCTGTTGATCTACAGTGCATCTCATGTCATTAAGTAGATTAGTCACTTGCAAAAACAAAATGCAACCTTTGCAGACTACCTTGCCCTCTTAATTGGGCAAATTCTACTGTGGCTTATCTGTGGTCCAGCTAGTCACAGAAAGTAGATGTGTGACTGGAAGTCCAACCTACAGCAGATGCCAGCATCAGTCACAGAATCACAATTTCTCCTTTCCAGCTGGAATACAATGGTGGGATTTCCCCATCCTGCCTGCCAACAAAGCTAGAGAAATGATCTGCAGAACCCATAGTTAAAATTTTATATTAAATGAAAAGTGGAACCAAAACCGTGAGGGGGCACGGCTTGGTGATGGAGCGTCTGCTTGGCATGCAGAAGGCCCCAGGTTCAATCCCCAGCATCTACAGTCAAAGCACTAGACAGCAGGTGATGTGGAAGATGTCTACCTGAGACCCTGGAGAGCTGCTGCCAGTCTAAATAGACAGTACTGATCTTAAGAACATTAGAGAAGCCAACGTTGGATCAGGCCAATGGTCCATCCAGTCCAACACTCTGTGTCACACAGTGGCCAAAACACAGATGTTATCAGGAGGTCCCTCAACAGAACCAGAACTCCAGAAGCTCTCCCAGCCTCACTCAGCTGGTTTTCATGAAGAGCAGAAAGCAGGGGTTTAAATAGCTTGAAGCCATTTAAGCCCCTGCTTTCTGCTCTTCACGAACTACCATGAACTGCCTTAAAACGCATGAAAGTTTGTGGCAGCTCTTCAGTTTGCAAACATCGCTTTATGAACAACGAACTGGCCAAAATTCAGGACAAACGTCCGTTCGTGAGCCAGTTCGTGCCCATCCCTAGTCTTGGTGTTCTCTAAGGTACTACTGGACTCGAATCTATCGGTTGTACTGCAGACTGGCACCACTACCCTCTGAAAGTATCCTAAAGAGATAGATTGTTTCAGAGGGTAGCAATGCTGGTCTGCAGTAGAAAACTGGATTCGAGTCCAGTAGCACCTTAGAAACCAACAAGATTTTTTGAGGCATGACCTTTCAAGAGTCAAAGCTTTATATCCCAGTCTGAAGGCGGGTGGGGTATTGCAGAGGAAGGAATCAGGATGCAGAGGTAAAATGCAAAATGTAAGAAAGTTATTACCGGTGTGTACCTGTGCAAGGGATCGGTTGAAATCAGTAGAAAAGAGGGAGGCTACAGAAAAAAGAGCAAATAAACCACAAAGAAATCTGTAGTCAAAGCACGCTAAATAAATGCAACCATAATTATATCTCCATATAATTACTGTCGCATTTATTTAGCGTGCTTTGACTACAGATTTCTTGGTGGTTTCAGGGATCGATTGAAGGGAAGACAGAAAGGAAACGTTAAAAGGCAAATGGCAATCAAAACATTTGGCAAGTCAAAATACTTCAAATATCCACTTTGGGAAGTCCTAATTCAAGGATGACTAACATTTTTGGTAATTAAGATGCCTGATTATATCTCACTCATGCAAGGGAATAGCAATCTGTGTGGAAAAAAATGCTAACACTCGTTTAATAATGACCAGAGTAATAATACAAATGCAACCATATAAGCACAATATCAAGTGGTTAAGACTCTGAA
>NW_015168734.1:148685-148823 GCF_001447785.1 Gekko japonicus | reverse complement strand
GCCTTGGTGTTTAGTCATGCCGGCCACATGACCACGGAAACGTCTTCGGACAGCGCTGGCTCTTCGGCTTTGAAACGGAGATGAGCACCGCAACCCTAGAGTCGGACTCGACTGGCTTTCGAGCAAGGGAACCTTTAC
>NW_015168734.1:135467-147175 GCF_001447785.1 Gekko japonicus | reverse complement strand
ACTCATTAGTATAATAGGCCACACCCAACAGCAGAAACTCATTAGGATTGGCTACATTAGGGGTGTGTGGCCTAACATGCAAAGGGATTCCTGCTACAAAAAAAGGCCCTGGGTTTTGACAACAAACAAGGTAAACAGAATAACAAGCAAAAGGTGGGTGTGGCTGGATGACCACACTTCTGGTAACATGGGGGCGCGACCTAATATGCTCATGAGCTGTGCTGTCAGGGCTGTGGCCCAATAGGCTAATGAGTTCCTGCTATTGGGTGTGGCCTATTATGCTAATGAGTTCCTGCGGGGCTTTTTCCTACAAAAAGAGCCCTGGTTTGCTATGCAGGAATCACTCTTAAATCACGACAAAGGCCAAAAAAAAAAAAGGCCCCCCAACTACTTGTGCTGAATCTCTGAGACGTCAAATACTTGCAGGCTTCCCTCCGCCGGGTAATCATTCCACCAGTCACCAAGGCCTCGGAGTATGTACGTACTCTCGGGTATCGCCACCCCGCCCCCGCCTCATAGCTAGCTGACAACCAGATAAAAGCATCTTATGCCCTGGTCAAGGCCACCAGGCGCTTTTAATTAACGCTTGGCCCAAACAGGCTGCAACGAACCTGTAAAAACGTACAGCTTGATCGCACTTAATGAAAGCCCTAATATTATGTACGCGGACCGCCACCAGGGGTCCACGGTTAAAGCAGGAGCTTGGTCCCCAAACACAAAGGGGACCTAGGACCCAAGTCCACCAAGAGTCCACCAATAGCACCCTTGGCGGGAGATTCAAACCCTCCAATGGGGACAGCGGTGTGCCGGGTGGATTGTATATAGTTGGCCTTGCAGGGCCATTTTGGGCGTCTTGTTGTGAAGTACAATAAACGCGTCTGAACACATGTCATGGTCCGAGTCCTCCGTGCGTCAAACCCAGTACTTTTCACCCGAGATCTGTAAGTTCTGATCTTTACACCCACTTGGAGGCTGGCAACCCTACGTCCCTAAATCTCCACAAATTTCCCAACCGAGTGATGGCAACTCTAAGGATCCCAGCTTTGCATCCTCCAGCACTTTCTGTTGTGGCTGAATCAGAGATACCCAGATATCTTCGCCAGCGGATTACACTTCTCTTCATGGAGGCCTGAGTCTTCTCGCTAACATACATATTTAATAATCTATGAATAACAAAATGGCAGCCCCATTTGCCGCCTGGCAGAGCGGGCCGGCTCCTTCCCCCTGACAGGACGTGTGGCCCGGGATGTCGGAGGCAATCATGGTCTCTCCCTTTCCCTCATAAGTTTTGTCAAAGCTTTTAGTCTCTTGCTTTCCTTACACGGGGAGATAAATGCGGAATGCACATTCGCATGACAGCCGGGCCTGTTTCCCCTCCTCTGAAGGCGTCTCTCCTGAGGGTTCCAGACTCCCTTTCTTCTGCTCAGGTGGCAAACGTGGTTGGCGGGGACGGGTTCTAATTGACAAAGCGGCCCGCTTCGGAGGACGCGTCAATTTCATTTGGATTTATGCAAATCAACATTTTTGAACCGGCATTCGAAAGCCGAACCGATGTGAAAGGACGTGGAGATTCTTTTGTCTCCTCCCCCCCCCCAGTTAAAAAGGACTCGTTTGTGGTTTTAATTTCCTTCGCAGATCGACGGAGTTAAGCCTAGATGTGATTGCTCGATACGGAAACCGTCCTTTTCAAAAAGCCGCTGCAGGAGCAGAATATATGCAACCCAGAATGAACGGATTTTGCAGATAACGGATGTTGCCGGAGCAATAAAGAGACGGCCGGGCAATAAACCGGTGGTTGCAATATCTCACGTGGGTAGATTCAATTATGGTAAAAGGACAGAGAAAGGCCAAGCCTATATCTTTTTTTGTTGTTGTTCCCTCTCTGGGGAGCGTTGCTTTGGGCTATAAACTGCCCAAACTGTCGAAATTTATTTTATTTATTTAACGTTCAGCTTGAGCAGTCTAGTATGCTAATAGGCTTATGGCATCCTCATCATTTCTATATCTGTTTGGAGAATCTATAAGCCACCTCTTGAGAGGTGGTAGAAAGTAACGTGAAGCCATATGTTCCCCCAAGGGCACTACGGTCAGGGGCCCAACATCTTTTGGTTACCCCAGGCCGCAGGGACATCAAACTCGCTGTGACCAGGGCCAGGGCCTTTTCGGTGGCGGCTCCTACCTGGTGGAAGGAGCTCACGGAGGAGATCTGGGGCCCGCCGGGCCTTGTGGCATTCCGCAGGGCCTGCAAGACGGAGGTCTTCCGCCAGGCTTTCGAGTAGGAGCCGCCGCCACCACTGTACCACCACTGCACCGCTACCGCAAAGAGTGGGGATGCCATCGGGGTGCATGATGGCCCTGGGCCGAAGATCGGAAGGCAGCATCGTCCTGGAACCTGCTTCATTGTTCTGGGTCCATCTTCTAGAACCCATCTTGGAACTATGAACTTTCAGAGCACCAGCACTTTATTGTAATTTTGCATTGTTTTATCCTGCTTTTAACTGTTTTATCATGGCTTTGTGCCCTAATTGTTAGCCGCCCTGAGCTCGTTGGGGAAGGTGGGATATAAATTTGAATAATAAAATAAAAATAAAATAGCCAACCTGTAGCAACCCTGTATGGTTTATAAGTCAAGAGAGGAGGAGAGGGGGTTTGCCATCGCCTGCCTCTGAGTTAGGACACTGGACTTCCTTGGTGGTCTCCCATCCAAGTACTAACCAGGGCTGATCCTGCTCAGCTTCCGAGATCTGCTGAGGCTGGCCTGGCCTGGGCCATCCAGGTCAGGGTGGCCCCTCGAGAAGGGTTGTCAAATCCACCTTGGACAATCCTTGGACCTTTGGTGGTGGGGTCTGGAGAGGGTTGTGTTCGGTGAGGGGAGGAAATCACAGAGCAGCAGAATCAAGTTGGCAGGAGCCTCCAGGGTCATAAGAACATAAGAACGTAAGAGAAGACAATGTTGGATCAAGCCAATGGCCCACCCAGTCCAACACTCTGTGTCACACAGTGGCCAGAAATACCAGGTGCCATCAGGAGGTCCACCAGTGGGGCCAGGACACTAGGAGCCCTCCCACTGTTGCCCCCCCCCCAAGCACCAAGAAGACAGAGCATCACTGGCCCCAGACTTGAGAGTTCCTATCTGTGGCCATTAGCCACTGATGGACCTCTGCTCCATATGTTTAGCCAATTCCCTCCATGCTTGTAGCCGCCACCTCCAATGTTCCCTCTAAGCTGTGGAGTCCTGTGAGCAAAACATTCTACTTTGTGAGCTACTGGCATTAAAGCTGTGAGCAAGCGATTTGGCTACTGCATCAATCAGTTTGCTCTGGAGCCCTCCTTCCTGAGCTATGACAAAAATGTGTGAGTTGGAGGATAAAACACTGTGAGCTGGCTCACACTAACTCAGCTTAGAGGGAACATCCTGTGGCAGTGAATTCCATGGGTTAATCACTCTTTGGGTGAAGAAGGACTTCCTTTTATCTGTTCTAGCCCGACTGCTCAGCAATTTCATGGAGTGCCCACGAGCTCTTGTATTGTGAGAAAGGGAGAAAAGTGCCTCTTTCTCGACCTGTTCTTTCCCATGCATAATCTTATAAACCTCAATCATGTCACCCCTCAGCCGTCGTTTCTCCAAGCTAAAGAGCCCCAAGCGCTTCAACCTTTCCTCATTGGGAAATTGTTCCGACCCTTTTATCATTCGAGTTGCCCTTTTCTGCACCTTTTTCCAGTGCTATAATATCGTTTCTGAGGTGTGGTGACCAGAACTGCACACAGTACTCCAAATGAGGTCTCACCCTCGATTTATACAGGGGCATTATGATACTGGCTGATTTATGATGATGATGATGATGATGATGATGATTTATTTGATTTATTTCCCGCCCTCCTCCCCAGGGCAGGCTCAGGGCGGCTGACAACATTCATAAAGTACAAACACAGTTAAAAAAAAACATCATCAGCAAATAAATAAGTTAAAATTAACGATCATTCAAAACATAAAAACGCTGGAACGTATCAAGTAACCAGAGCAACAGTTCTTTACGGTACAACTCGGGTGATGGATGGATGGCTACTCTTACACATCAGCTCAGTTCTCATTGTTACATGGCAGGCAAGGCTAAGGCTGAGAGGCAGCAGGGGAGAAAGGGCAGGATCCTTGGAGGTTTTTTTTTCTTCAGGTGGTCCGAGGCTGGTGGCCATGGAGCTGAAGGAGCAAAGGTCATGGGCAGGGATGAATCAGGATACTGGCAGTGAATTAATAAGCAGGTTCCAGAGCCCCTCTAAACACAACTTGGGATGACAGCCTCCAGGTGGGACCTGGGGACACACACACACACACACGTATTTCACCTCATCACCACACTCTGTGGCAGGGGTCGTTTCGTAGAAAAAGAGCTAGGGGAACTCATTAGCATAACTCATTAGCATATGCCACACACCCTGACATCACCGGAAGAACTTACCCTCCCTCTTCTCCTGCCTCCTCCTGGCTGAATGAGGGCCGGAAGCAGGGGGCGTGGCTTTGTCATGTGCCCCGCCCCCCGGTACCTCACCCGGGGGAACTGCGTTCCCCCGCGTTCCCCCCAAAATGACCTCTGCTCTGTGGTGTTATACCCTACTGAAGTCCCTCCTCTCCCCAAGCCCCGCCCTCCTCAAGCCCCATCCCCAAAATCTCCAGGTATTTCCCAACCCTATGCCTTGTTAGTCTTACTGAACCTGACTCTTGCTCGTTCACTGCAGACTGACACCTACCTGAAAGTGTCTTCTTCTGGGCATAGAGCAGGTAACAGGGCAAGAGGGGAGGGGAGGTAGCTGTGAATTCCCAGCATTTTACAGCAGGTTGGAGTAGATGAGCCTTGGGGTCCCTTCTAAGAAGAAGAAGAAGAGATTGGATTTATACCCTGCCCTTCACTTGGAGTCTCAGAGCAGTTTACAATCTCCTTTCCATTCCCCTCTCCACAACAGACACCCTGTGAGGCGGGTTGGGCTGAGAGAGCTCTCTCGAGAACTGTCCTTGAGAGAACAGCTCTGAGAGAACTTGTAACTGACTCTAGGTCACACCAGCAGCTGCATGTGGAGGAGTGGGGAATCAAACCCGGTTCTCCCAGATTAGAGTCAGCGCTCCCGACCACGACACCACACTGGGTCTCTTTGGAGAGAGCGATATGCTTCTCTGCTTCTCGGAGGAAGGAGCGGTTGACCATGTACCAAGCAGATAGAGGCATAAAAGCTGCACAACACAAATGGATCTGCAGAAGAACAGACTATCCAAATCCTTGGCGGTGGGGGAGGGACACAGAGAGAAGGAAAGGAATCCAGGAACCTTTCCCTAACCTTACTTGAGTCACCCAAAGACTTCCTGCTCATTACCCACAGATATTTCTGTCTTCTAGAGCACTGGCACAAAACCAGATATGTGATTCTTCTTCTTCTTCTTCTTCTTCTTCTTCTTCTTCTTCTTCTTCTTCTTCTTCTCCTCCTCCTCCTCCTCCTCCTCTTCTTCTTCTTCTTCTTCTTCTTCTTCTTCTTCTTCTTCTTCTTCTTGCTGTGCTGTGCTGTTTGCGATTTCCATTTGCATGCTTGGGCGAGTTTAATGTGCATCATGTCCCCCATTCGAAAGCATAGACTCTCCCACAGCGGAAGATAACGGTAAGGCGAGGGGGCACCGCTGGCTGGCAAAGCTTGCATCTTGCTGCATTCAGCCCCCCCCCCGACATCTCCATTTAAAAACGCACGACAAGGAAAGACGCAGAGAGAGCCGCTGCCAGTTGTAGCAGAAGGCCCTGGACTAAACGAACCAATTGTCTGACTTGTTACAGGCCTGCTGCTCTTCATTTGTCATCATCGTTTCACACTCTGTGGCCGAGTTCAGACTGGCAATTTGAAGCACTAGGGAGTTGTGGCAAAGAAAGCCCTGAACAGACCTGGAACGGCTTGGTTGCGGTACTCCCGTTCACACCGCAGCGAATGTAGCGGGAGGATACCGTGGAGGAAGCGCAAGGGAGCGTTCACACTGTTGGGCTGCCCTGGCAGGCTGTTAGCAGCTGTTTCTGCGCTGGGCTGCATGCGCCCATGCGCATAGGCACATGGGCGCAGTGGCAAATAGGGCAGGATCGCACAGGCGCCAATGGCGCCTGCCCACGGAAACAGCCGGTCCCTGTTATCAATGACTGCAGGTTGTTCCCGTCTTAGCAGCGCTTGCGTTCACACCCAGGGAACCGGAATCAACCCGCTCTACACACGGCTTGCTACCACTTTCACCTGGTATCTTTTAAACTCGCGAGGGAAGTGGATCAAGACGACTTGAGTACAGCTGGGGGACGCCTGACAGATGTGCCTGTGTGAACCCGCCCCTTTAATCCGCTACTGAAACGCTCGGCTGCCGGGCCAAACTGCCGGTCTGAACGCGGCCTCTGTGTGTGTGTGTGATCGGCTTAAATGTTCATCCCCACCTTGATCCTAAGCAATAGCATGCAGATTTTAATTATAGATGCACACAGCAGGTACAAATCAGCAGTACCAGCAGATTAGAAAATCATGGAAGTAAGCCCTATCTAAAGATTAGGACTGGCTTTTGTTGTTCAGTCGCACAGTCGAGTCCGACTCTTCGCGACCCCATGGACCAGATCACGCCAGGCCCTCCTGTCTTCCGCCGTCCTCCGAAGTTTGCTCAATTTCATGTTCGTTGCATCTATGACACTGTCTAACCATCTCATCCTTTGCCGTCCCCGTCTTCTTTGACCTTCAGTCTTTCCCAGCATCAGGGTCTTCTTCTCCAGTGAGTGCTCCCTTCTCATTTGGTGGCCAAAGTATTTGACCTTCAGTTTCATTATCTGGCCTTCCAGGGAACAGTCAGGGTTGATTTCTTTTAGGATTCATTGATTTGATCACCTTGCAGTCCAAGGGACTCTCAAGAGTCTTCTCTAGCACCATAGTTCAAAAGAATCTATTCTTCGGCGCTCGGCCTTCCTTATAGTCCAATTCTCGCAGCCATACATGACTACTGGGAATACCATTGCTTTGACCATGCGGACTTTTGTTGGCAGGGTGATGTCTCTACTTTTTATCATGCTGTTTAGGTTAACGAAAGGACCTCTTGGAGGTCCTTATATATCCTTATATATATCTTGGAGGTCCTTATATATAAAGACCTCTTGGAGGTCTTTATATATGACTTCAGAAGCTGATGCAATCAATGCCATGTAATAATTATATTAGTCATTACTGAGGAAGTTCAATGAACGAAGTACAATATCTGGATTCTTCGTTTACATGCTACATGCTACATGCTACATGCGACTGAAGACTTCTCTACTGAACTTATATTGTTATTTCTCTACATTCTAGTTCTGTTATGCTGTATGGTTTTGAAGACCTCTTGGTAAATTTATTTGAATTCACTTACACATATGGACTTTATTATTAACACCTTTATTACAATTATTCTTGCAGTGTTGTTTGTTACACAGCTGTCTGCTTTTTGTTCTTCATTTTTCATCATCGCTTCGCCCTCTGTGTGTGTGTGTGTGTGTGTGATTGGCCTAAACGTTCATCCTTCCCCACCCTGATCCTAAGCAATAGCATGCAGATTTGAATTATGGATGCACATGGCAGGTGCAAATTAGCTTAACTGTGCATCATCCTCCATTCGAAAGCTAAAAGATCCAGTGCCAGTCTGCATCGGGCTTGAGCATCGCGCATGCAAGACATTGGCTTTGTTGTGCTTGCATAATGGAAACCGCCACCTTCTCCCATATTACTAATGTTCGCAAGGATCATCATCTAGCATGGCATCGTGTAGAAAAGGGGGAAATCCCTTCTATTTGGACCACCCCGACATCGAGAAGGAGGCCATCTCCTCTGTGGGCAAGCATTTTATTCGTTCTGATATCCCCTTCAGTACAATCTCGGAAGACCTTACAGACGGAAGTTAGCCCAGGACGGTCGCTCGAGGCAGGCGGTACATTTTTAATGACAGAAGGGTAGGCTCATGTGTTAATGGTGTGGGTTTTGTGTAAATAAATTAAAGATGATGTTTCCCCGGGGCGAAAGGAAGGTCTGTTTGCTTCCTTCGCATCTTTATTGTTGCATCTCTGTGCTCCGATTTCCGCTCAACATATTCGCTTTACAAAGGCAGCACATCTTTCTAGCTACGGGCGAGTCTGCGGCGAGGATCACAAGACAGCGGTCCGGCAAGTCTGCACACCGTGAGTTTAAATCTGTTGAATCCCTTGGGATTTCAGCGTTCCAGGGTTGAGAAAAGTCTGGGATTCTTTGGTGAGGACTAGGGTCAGGTGAGGATAGATAAAGAAGGCTGGGGAATTGATGTGGAAATGCCAGAGAACAATAATCTTGGCACGTGCCACAGAGAGACAGGCAGTTACCTGTAATAATGAAAGAGAGCCACCCACTGCAAAATCAAAGAGGAGGGGGAGAAGATGAAGAGGAGGAGGAGGAGGAGGAGGAGATTGGATTTATACCCCGCCCTTCACTACCCAAAGGAGTCTAAGAGCGGCTTACAGACCCCTTTCCCTTCCCCTCCCCACAGGTAGGTGAGGTAGGTGGGGCTGAGAGAGCTCTGACAGAAACTGCTCTTTTTCAAGAACAGCTGTGCCAGAGTTATGGCTTGGCCAAGGTCATCCAGCCAGGTGCGAGTGGAGGAGTGGGGAATCAAACCCGGTTCTCCCAGATTAGAGTCCGCGCACTTAACCACTTCACCAAACTGGACAAAGAAGAGGAGGAGGAGGAGGAGATTGGATTTATATTTTTATCTATTTATTCTTTGCATTTATATCCCGCCCATCCCGCGGGCGGGCTCAGGGTGGGTAACATAATTAAAATAAATACAATTTCAGTTTAAAGCATTAAAACAATATAACAATTAAAACAAGGGGTACATTTTGGAATAGCATCAGTTGGCTCTAAAGTTCTGGCCCTGTGGTACAATGAGTGACAGGCCAGTTCTCAATGGTCTGTAGACAGGTGACGGACGGGTGGCAGACAGGTATAGCCCACCCTTCACTACCCAAAGGTGTCTCAGAGCGGTTTACAATCTCCTTTCCCTTCTCCTCCCCACAACAGACACCCTGTGAGGTAGGTGGGGCTGAGCGAGCTCTCTCGAGAATTGCTTCTGAGAGAACTTGTGACTGACCCAAGGTCACACCAGCAGCTGCATGTGTAGGCGTGGGGAATCAAACCTTGGTCTAGGGCAGAGGTCCCCAGCTTTTTGAGCCTACAGGCACCTTTGGGATTCTGACACAGCATGGTGGTCCCAGCCACAAAATGGCCACTGCAGGAGGCGGAGCCAGGCACAAAATGGCTGCTGAAGGATCTTCACATCTCCAGTGGCCAATCAGAAGTCTTGCTGGGCAAAAGCCTCCTCTGGCCCTGCCCACCTTCTAAAAGACTTGGACTTGCCAGGAAAGGTGTCAGCAAATGCTATAGTGCCCATGCGAGTCCCGTTGGGGACCCCTGGTCTAGGGAGACCCAAGTTCAGCCAGGTGCAAGTGGAGGAGTGGGGAATCAAACCTGGTTCTCCCAGATTAGAGTCCGCGCACTTAACCACTTCACCAAACTGGACGAAGAAGAGGAGGAGGAGGAGGAGATTGTATTTTTATCTATTTATTCTTTGCATTTAGTAGCTCACAAAATCCAGTAGCTCACAAAGTACAATTTTTGCTCACAAGACTCCACGGCTTAGAGGGAGCATAGGTCCCCATGCGTATGTGAAACTCAGTGGATGATCTTGAGTTAGTAGCTACCTTTCAGTGTTGCCTACATCACAGGATCGTTGTGATGCTAAAGTGGTATAGCCCCTGAAATCTTTGATGGGAGTGCAAAATACAATCCCCCAAATCCACACAATATATATCAGTATCTTAAGGATGTAAGTTTAGGGTGGAGGACCCTGCAGCCTTAGATTCATTAAATGCAAGTCATCTGGCAATTAATAGCAACCTTATTTCAGAATAATGTGGTGTGGGGAAAGTCTAATGAGAGCGCTGGTTCTCTCCGAGAGTTTTCAAAAAATTAACATCCAAACGTCTAGCTTTCCTTACCACCCGGAGTGCACAACTTCTCATTTAGATGTCATCTTGAAGCACATTTCTTATTGTCTCATATCTCCCCCAAATGCACAGAGTTTAAAAATTCAGTACATGCTAGCTGAGCTGTCAGAGAAATTCCTCAGCAAGACAGACAGTGTGGGGCGTGTGAGCCAAGAGGACACAATTGGTAAGGAAGCCAAAGCATCATGTGCCAAGTCGGTGCTCACCAGCTACCACTACCCATAGCGAGGCAACGGACAACGTGCTCAGCTCACTGAAGCAGGGCCATCATGAAGAAGAAGAGGAGGAGGAGATTGGATTTATACCCTGCCCTTCACTCAGAGTCCCAGAGTGTTTTACAATCTCCTTTCCATCCCCCTCCTCCATAACAGGCACCATAACCTACCTCCTGTGAGATAGGTGGGGCTGAGAGAGCTCTTGAGAGGACTGCTCTTGAAAGGACAGCTCTGAAAGAACTTGTGACTGACCCACGGTCACACCAGCAGCTGCATGTGGAAGACTGGGGAACCAAACCTAGTTCTCCCAGATTAGAGTCCCACTGAAGTCCCTCCCTTCCCCAGAGCTGTCAATCCTAGTCCTTTGCAATGGCACAACTAAAGGTTATTCATCTGTGAATGTAACAGTCATAGTTACTGCCAAGCATGAGTTACCAAGAGCGCTGTGTATAGAAATATTGATTTCTATAAGTCTCCTGCCTTCTCCTGTGATGACTTTCTGATAACATGCTGTGCCTTATTTCCTGTTGCAAGCCAAATGGTGGGCCAGATGGCCTGAACAACTTTATAACCCACATTCTTCACACTTCCATGCTAGAAGCTAGACTGTAAGGCTTTAGACTAGGCCTCACATGAGTGTTGTCACGTAGGGAATGAAGAAGCTGTGGAGTTTGGGTCACCTGACTGCAGGAGGGGCTCCAAACTTCTAGCCATTCCTGTGTTGTGGCTATGGCAACCAACAATTGGGCACACCCATGCCCACTCGCAATTGGCTGATGGCCATAGCTAATTTGTGACTGGAATTGGGCTATAATTGATTGATCCCTCAGGGAGTGAATCTCTTAGCTCTCCCTTCCTCCTCTTGTCGTTGTCGGTTTTATGACGCCTGGAAATACTGTCTCTTGAGAGACAAAGAGTTGCTTTGTGACTTGGAGCACATGGCTGTGCAAAAATGGGATTTCCCTTCAAAATCCCTTGGTACTGGAACTATCTTGGACTGATGAATACTCCTGACGTGGTAACTATGAATCATTAATGTTTAGTTAAGGCAAACAGCCCTAGCCTTTGTTATTTTTGTAATCTCTGGTAGTCTATGCTAAGCTCTGTACTGAATAAAGATCCTCCTTATTGCAAAATTGGTTTTGATGTTGTAACTGAATTCCAAGTCTAAGATTGGTGCCTAACCCTGATCACATATGCTACCTTGGTAAGAGTGTGCACCTCTGGATAGAGTTGCTATTGTGTTAAATCCCAGAAGCTAACTAAGGGTTGGAATCTCTCCCTTAGGAAAGGCAGGGACTAGTGAAAAGAGGTTCTGGTGGCATATTGTTCTGAAAACCCGAGAGGGTTTGTTGTTTAATGTATTGAAAAGTACAGGATTCCCTCCCATCCCTGGACTGGCCTGGGTGGGCTAATCCTGTACACGCTGCTA
>NW_015168734.1:130994-131148 GCF_001447785.1 Gekko japonicus | reverse complement strand
GGAAGGAAGGAAGGAAGGAAGGAAGGAAGGAAGGAAGGAAGGAAGGAAGGAAGGAAGGAAGGAATAGAATCACAGAATCATAGAATGTTAGAGTTGGAAGGGACCTTGTAGGTCATCTAGTCCAGCCCCCTGCACTCTGCACGACCATAGCAGA
>NW_015168734.1:128662-130923 GCF_001447785.1 Gekko japonicus | reverse complement strand
CGAGGCAGACTGTTCCACCGCTAAGCCACTCTTACAGTTAGGAAGTTTCTCCTGATATTTAGCCGGTATCGACTCCCTTGTAATTCCCACCCATTAGATCTAGTCCTGCAATCCGGAGCAAGAGAGAATAGATCTGCTCCATCTTCTACATGACATGTCCCCTCTAAACCTTCTCTTTCCCAGGCTAAACAGACCCAACTCTTTCAGCCTTTCCTCATAAGACTTGGATTCCAACTTCCAACCCTCTCACCATCCTGGTTGCCCTCTTCTGGACACGCTCGAGCTTGTCAACATCCTTCCTAAAATGTGGTGCCCAGAACTGGACACAGTACTCCAGGTGAGGCCTGACCATAGCAGAACAGAGCGGAACTACCACCTCCCATGATCTGGACACAAGGCTTCTGTTAATGCATCCCAAGATTGCATGAGCTTTCTTCGCAGCCACATCGCACTGCAGGCTCATGTTTAGCTTGTGATCAACCAGAACACCTAGATGGATGGATGACAGGGTGAAGGATGCCTGGACAAAGAGAGGACAATGGTGTGTGTGTGTGTCAAATGTCATCAAGTCACTTCTAACGTATGGTGACCGTCTGAATGAATGACCTCCAATCGACCACCGATTGTTAATAGCCTTGCTCAGGTCTTGCAAACGGAGGGCCTTTGTGGCTTCCTTGATGGGGTCAATCCACCTCATCTTGGGTCTTCCTTTTTTCCTGCTGCCTTCCACTTTTCCTGGCATTATTGTCTTTTCCGGTGACTCTTGTCTTCTCACAATGTGGACAAATGACAACAGTTTCAGTTTGGCCATTATAGTTTAGGGCTGCAAGGTCCCCTCGTCATGCCAGCCGAGGAATTGGGGGGGGGGAGCCTTCCACAGGTGAGCAGGGATGTCGTGCAATGCCCTGACATCACCTGGAAGTGACATCAGTGCACTGGCAAGGTTGAGGGCGACGCTCTGCTTTTTGGGCAAACTCTATGGTAAGGATGGCCTAGATGGCCTCAAACCATAGAGTTTTGCCCCAAAAGCAGAGCATCCCCCCCCCCGATGTCAGTGACATACTGACATCACTTCCGGGTGACCTCAGCGCATCACACACAGCATTGGGGGTGGGGGGAATTCCCTCTTGCTGGCCAGCTGGCCAACTGCAGGCTGGAGCCCGCAAAAAATGGGGGGTCCCCCACCTGGGGAATGGGGTCCCTGTTTTAGCTTCTAGGAATACACTGATCAAGATTTGTGTCCAGTACGACCCTAAAGCCCAACAAGATTTCCAGGGTATAAAGTTTTCGAGGGTCAAAGCTCCCTTCATCAGATACAAAGAGAATCGGGATCCATCAGCCCTTGTACCCAGGTCAGGAGAGACAATGTGGAGTAGTGGTTAAGAGTGCTGGACTACTATCTGGGAGATCCAGGTTTGAATCATGACTCATGCCACGGATGACCTTGGGCCACTCTTACTCTCTCAGCCTAACCTGCCTCAGGGGGTTGTTGTGAGGATAAACTGGAGGGGAGGAAAACGATGTAAGCTGTTTTGGGTCCCCTTGGGGGAGAAAGGTGGGGTATAGATTAATTAAATAAGGGTATCCAACTCATAAAAGCTTATACCTGGGGGAATGTTGTTGGCTTTTGAGGTGCTGCTAGACTCAGATCTTGCTCTTCTAGGACAGACCAACATGGCTACCTACCTGATCAGTCATAGCCATCCCATTGGCTGCTGGTTTTCCAGGTTTCTCTACCCTGACCCATGACTCTCATTGGGTGACCCTGGGCCACTGACTCTCTTTCATAGCCCAACATACCTTGCAGGGTTGTTGTGAGGGTAAAAATGGAGGTGAGAGCCATGTATGTCCTGGATCCTGGGAGAAATATGACAGACAGAGATGGATGGATGGATGATAGATAGATGATAGATAGAAAGATAGATGATGATGAGGAGGAGGAGGAGGATGGATAAATAGATGGTAGGTAGGTAGATATTATTTTCGATTTATAACCCGCCTTTCCTGCACAGGCAGGCTCAAGGCAGTGTACAACAGGTTAAAATGCAATAAAACACAGATGCTTAAGTGCAATACTATAAAATTCACTTAACAACAATATACATACAAAGTGCAATTAAGTGCAGATGGCGATTGCTGTATGGTGGTCCAATGTAGCTAAACCAGTATCCATAGTTGTTCTTAGTGCCAATAACATGAGGGCCATAGCAGTTCAGTTTTTAATAGCTCATTCCTCAGTGGTGGCTCCTAATCAAATGCCC
>NW_015168734.1:119653-127951 GCF_001447785.1 Gekko japonicus | reverse complement strand
CACGCGGCCCTCTCTGCCTGGCCGCCGCCGCACACCCCCATCGCAGCCCCCCCGTGGCCCTCCCTCGTCCCTAACGATGCCGGGTAACAGCCAAGTTTAAACCAAACACTGCGTAAAGTCCAAACAGGTAAGTGTTTTCGCCTTGCTAACATCCCACTGAAATCAAGCCCTGCTGTGATCACTTTTACAGAGGAGGAAGAAGGAGAAATCAGACATTACAGGCTTGTGGCATCACAGGGTTGCCAGCTCTGGGTTGAGAAATCCCTACAGGTTTTGGGAATGGAGCCTGGGAAGGGTGGGGTTTGGGGAGGGGAGGGACTCCAGCAGGGTACAAAGCCATCGATGGCACCCTCCTAAGCGGCCCTTTTCTCCAGGGGAACTGATCTCTGTTACCTGGAGATCCCATGTAATTCTGGGTGATCTCCAGCCGCCACCTGGAGGTTGGCAGCCCTATGGCAGCTCCACTGAGTAAATGACCCCCCCCCCAACTGCCCCTCTCACATAGTACCACATTCCATCCAGCTCTGCGCAACACATTTTCAAAATGTGGTCTTTCGGCACGCTCTGAGAAAGGCCTGACTCACGCTACCCGCCGTGATCAGTCACCTAATGGTGGAATTATTTATGAATGGCAGGAGAGCATTCTGGGCTGTGAATCGTGCGGGGAAAACGAGGTTAAATGGTCTGTCCACGGAGCCATTCATATTTATAGAACTCAGCCGGTAGCCCGTCAAGCTGATTTTCCGGCACTTTGATGGGTTTGCCAGTCTCTCCATCGGCAGGAGGCAGACGGATGCTCCGAGTTCGCCATTACCTGCTGTTTCTCTCCAGCAAACAATCATTCAAAGTGTAGGATAGGGAAGCAGAGAAATCATTTTAGCAGCCAATGATAGCCCTTTGGTCAGTGATCAATTTAATTCTGCCCGTGATCCTATGGTTAGGTTTAGAGATGTCAGCGGTTCATTATCCTTATCAAGGCAATTCCGAGACCTTGGATATATTTTTCTTCCACCTGTGGTTCACAGAAACTTTATGGTGTACAGTGTGGCTCAATGCAGTTAGGACCTGTGTACAGTGCTGGTTTAGGGTGGGAAGGCCGGGGTCCAAATAGACGAGAAGAAGACAAGGGATTGGATTTATACCCCACCCTTCATTCGGAGTCTCAGAGAGGCTTACAAAATCCTTTCCCTTCCCTTCACACAACAGACACCCTGTGAGGTGGGTGGGGCTGAGAGAGGTCTGACTCATACGACTCTTTTTCAAGGACAGCTGTGCTAGAGCTTGTGACTGACCCAAGGTCACATCAGCAGGTGCAAGTGGAGGAGTGGGGAATCAAACCCGGTTCTCCCAGATTAGAGTCCGTGCACTTAACCACTACACCAAACTGGCTCCAGCAAACTATACATAATATTATAAGCCAGGGTCCCTGATCATTTATCTAAGTAACTTTGTGAGTTGTTTTGTACAGTGCAACCTAGCAACCAGCAGGGGGTGGGGTAGTGGACTTACCAGAAGAAAGAAGAAGGCCTAGGCTGTGTCATCAGCGTAGCACAGGAAGTGACGTCGTCATACCAGTGACTTCCAGACAAAACTCTATGGAAGAACCAACTTCTACCACGGCGTTTTTGTCCAAATACTAGAGCGTTGCTTGGAAGTTGCTGGCTTGGTGACATCACTTCCTGCATGACACCGGCAATGTGGCCTAGGCATTCTTCCTTCGACTAGTAAGTCCCCCTGCTGGCCAGCTGATAGGTTGCTGGGAGGCAGGGCCTGGTGGTAGGGGACCCCGTACCTCCTCTGGGGGTCTGGCAACCCTAAGTGCAACCCAACTGCCTGTGCAGAAAAGCTTTCCTGAATAATTCCGTTTTGCATAATTCCATTTTGCTCCTGCAGAGTGCAGGGGGCTGGACTAGATGTCCTGCAAGGTACCTTCCAACTCTATGATTCTATTAAAAGAGCAATAATCCAGGAGAGTTGGAGCATTCCTGACCTCCCTAAGCAGGCCTTTCCATTTATCTGGGAGAAGGGAAGAGGCTATATCTTCCATCCCCTACTAGACTCTTGACCAGAACCATCTCTTAAGGCCCATTGAGGAGGAGATACCAACAATCGCGAAGAGACATTACCAATCCATTACCAATCCTCTTGTCCTATGCTCTGGTTTACCCAAGGCATTCAGCCACTTTAGGCCCAGCATATAGGGCAAAGCCAGCCACAAATCCCCTGCTTACAACATCAGCCACAGTCTTCTGGTTCAGTCTACAACTGTGCCCCAAGCACTGGGCATAGGGTTGCCAAGTCAAAATTTCACCGGAGCAGGGGACTCCCCACTGGCGGCTGGAGGGCGGCTGGAGTGTGCGCGCGCACGTCACCCAGAAGTGACGTGACGATGCTGGGCACGCTGGGGACGGGGCCACAACCATCCGAGGGAAAAACATAGAGTTTTCCCTCGGAGGCCCGCGCCCCCGCCCCCAGCATGCCCGGCGGCGTCACGTTACTTCCGTGAGATGCGCACATTAGGGTGGGGTTCCCCCCGGGGCCCAATCCGCCAGCGGCAGAGAACAGGCCTCTGGGGCGGGGGTTTCCCCGCCCCCGGGGGGGAATTGGCAAGCCCAACTGGGCAAGATACGAATGATGTAAATAAACAAATAATACCATTGGTTTAACTGTTGTGATGTCACAGGAAGCCTAGGCTAATCAGAGGAGATCAGAGACATGGCACTTTAAGACATGACACGTTGAATTCCAAGTCTGACTAACATTTTATGTGGAGGGAACCAGCGATGATGAGGTGACCAGGGCTTTCACGGGGTGGCAGAGCACATTTAGTGACTTTGTTGCAGGTTTGGTGACTTTCAACGGTCTATGGCCCGTAACCAAAGATCAGCAAGCTACACTTGCTGCTGATGGTACAAAGCGATGGAAACAGGCTGTGTACAGAATAGGGGTGCCAGACCCCACAGTGGAGATGGAGGTCCTCTGCTGCCAGCCCCTGCCCCCTAGCCACCAATCAGCTAGCTGGCAAGGAGCCTTACCTGGAGAAAGACAAAGGCCCAGGCTTCGTGGCCAGGGTCACAAATAGGGTTGCCAACCTCCACATGGTGGCTGGAGATCTCCTGGGATTGCGTTTGAACTCCAGGCAACAGAGATCAGTTCCCCTGGAGAAAATGGCCACTTTATATGAGATACTGTATGGCATTATACCCCAGTGAAGTCCCTCCCCTCCCCTACCCAACGAGTGCTCGTAAATGGCTCTGCATCTATATGGAGGGAAGTCTCGAGTGGAGTGCCGCAGGGCTCAGTCCTGGGCCTGGTGTTGTTCAATGTTTTTATAAATGACCTGGAGGAAGACATAGAGAGGATGCTTATCAAATTTGCAGATGACACGAAGCTGGGTGGGTTTGCTAATTCTGAAGAAGACAGAGTCAGGATTCAAAATGATCTAGATAGGCTGGAACAGTGGACTGAGACAAATGAGTTTCAATAGAGATAAGTGCAAAGTCCTATACTTAGGTATAAAAAATCAAAGGCACAGATATAGAATGGGAGGGACCTGGCTTGACAGCAGCTCATGTGAAAGGAATCCAGGTGTTCTGGTTGACCACAAGCTAAACATGAGCCTGCAATGCGATGTGACAGCGAAGAAAGCTAATGCAATCTTAGGATGCATTAACAGAAGCATTGTGTCCAGATCACGGGAGGTGGTAGTTCCACTCTATTCTGCTATGGTCAGGCCTCACCTGGAGTCCTGTGTCCAGTGTTGGTCACCACATTTTAGGAAGGATGTTGACAAGCTTGAGCATGTCCAGAAGAGGGAAACCAGGATGGTGAGAGGGTTGGAATCCAAGTCTTATGAGGAAGGCTGAAAGAGTTGGGTATGTTCAGCCTGGGAAAGAGAAGGCTTAGAGGGGACATGATTGCAGTCTTCAAGTATTTGAAGGGCTGTCATGTAGAAGATGGAGCGGATCTATTCTCTCTTGCTCCAGATTTCAAGACTAGATGTAGTGGGTGGAAATTACAAGGGAGTCGATACCGGCTAAATATCAGGAGAGACTTCCTAACTGTAAGAGTGGTTGAGCAGTGGAACAGTCTGCCTCGGGAGGTGGTAGATGCTCCTTCGCTGGACGTTTTCAAGTGGAGGCTGGATGACCATCTTTCAGGTATGTTGTAGGGCTACCTTTCGGCTATGCTCCTGCAGAGTGCAGGGGGCTGGACTAGATGACCTGCAAGATTCCTTCCAACTCTAACATTCTATGGTTCTATTAAAAGAGCAAAGATCTAGTAGCACCTAAAGGACTTTACTGGACTCTTGCTCTTTTCTACTACTGTAGAAGCCTGTTTTACCCTAAAGGTTTTGCCCAAATACCAGAGCATCGCCTGGACAGCGCTGGTGTGATGATGTCACTTCTGGTGCAACACCAGCCACAAGTCCTCTTTCTCCAGGTAGATTCCACCCATCCGCTGCCAGTTGCTATGAGGGATCTGGAAACCCTAGTTCAGAAGGAAGTTTAACTCTGCTTTTTAAGAGACGTTCTTTTCTCCGAACACCTCTGGATTCATATGAATCAAACTAATTTAATCAACTGCTACAAGAATCAAACCGCTTGAAGTTAATTAAATGAGCATTCCGAGTGAAAGCTCAGTGGATTTTTGTATGAGATTAGTCGCTCCTGATTTACAGCACAGTACACAAAAAAGAACCAGACTCTCTTAATAGCAGAATATTTGCTGCGTAATTGCAAAATCGGTTTCCTTAATGATTTCTGCCTTGGGTGGTAACACAGACCAAATGGGGGCAGGGGAGAAAAAGCCCTTGCCATAAAATGAAGGCTTATAGTATCCTCACTGCCTGTATTTCCCTGGAGGTGCACAAAAGACATCAGGACTGGGCATAATGATCTGGATCTGGCTGCAAACAGAACTTGGGTTCATCAGCAGGCAGGAAATTGACTCATCAAGAAAAGCCTGGTGGTATAGCTGAAGATACCCAAATAAAAACTGAAAAAAATCAGCTTTTATTCGGGCTCAGCTATCCTGGTAGCTGAACAGATACTCTGATCTGTATTCAGCTTAAATCACACTTGAAAAATACTCAAAAGGTATTTTCAGATAATTTTTTTGGCTCAGCTTATCCTGAGTGCACACCCCTAATAACAACCCCGCTTTTCCTTGGTGGTCTTCCATCCAAGTACTAAATGTTGCCAGCTCTGCTTAGCTTCCAAGCTCTGGTAAGATCAGGTTAGACTGGGCTATCAGGCTGCTATGGAATGTTATTTCATGTTCAGATTAAAACAGTTGTGAAAGAGTGACTACCTGGAATCCACCCATCAAGCTTCATAGCTGAAAGGTTAATGGAACTTGGGCCTCCCATGTCTAAGTGTGCCTTTCTGTCTAGGATAGCTAGGCAAACAGAAAATATGCAATCTGGCCTTATTTCTGTGCCTGTTTTAATCTCCGGACCAGTTACCAGAATAGTTTATCAAAAAGCCAGACATGTCAGATGATTGCCCGAATCTTCTTAAAATTATTGCTATTTGAGTACAGCACCATTGATAACACTTAGAATCATAGAGTTGGAAGAGATCCCCAGGGTCATCTAGTCCATTATGCTACTCAGGCATAATGCAGGAAATTCACAAATACCTCCCCTCCACTCCCCTAGTGACCCCTGCTCCATGCCCAGAAGACGACCAAAAAACCCTGCAGGATCCCTGGCCAAAATGGCCTGGAGAAAATTGCTTCCCAACCCCAAAGTGGTGATCAGCATTTCCCTGGGTGTGTAAGAGATTAGCAGAGGTTCGTCATGCAGGGAAACACAAACTAAAGAACAACACACACACTAAAAGAATCAATTTATTAAACTCAGTCCTCGTGGCACTGTTTCACAAGTTGCTCCTACTGCGATTGTAGTACATAATGTGTGTGTGGGGGACACTGTGTGTGTTAAGTACCATCAAGTCACTTCTGATTTACGATGACCCTATGAATTCATGTCCTCCAAAATGTCCTCCCATCAACAGTCTTGCTCAGGTCGTGCAAACTGAGGGCCCTCATGGCTTCCTTGATGGAGTCCATCCACCTCCTGTTGGGTCTTCCTCTCTTCCTGCTGCCTTCCACTTTCCCTAGCACGATTGTCTTTGTCAGTGATTCTTGTCTTCTCATCATGTGACCAAAGTATGATAGCCTCAGTTGAGTCATTTCAGCTTCTAGGGAGAATTCAGGCTTGATTTGATCTAGAACCCCCTCATTTGTCTTGTTGGTAGTCCTCGGTATCCGTAAAACTCTCCTCCAACACCACAGGTCAAATGAATCGACTGAGGGGCTGTGGCTTGCTGGCAGAGCCTCTGCTGGGCATGCAGAAGGTCCCAGGTTCAATCCGTGGCATCTCCAGTTTAAAGGATCGGGTAGGAGGTGATGTGAAAGACCTCAGCCTGAGACCCTGGAGAGCCGTTGCCAGTCTGAGTGGGCAAAGCTGACTTTGACGGACCGAGGGTCTGATTCAGCAGAAGGCCTCTTCCTGTGCTCCTGTCAGGAGAAAGGTTAGGAGGGCCACCTCCTGGGGGCCCTAGTCACCCGGGGGACCCTTGGAATTGGGTGAGCGATGTGATTTGTTTCTGTGTCAGTGAGAAGGGAAGCCCAGAGGGGATCGATCTGGGGGGACCCATCCTGCCCCTCGATAGCCCTGTGGGAGTCCACTGCAGAAGAACAGAACCCAGAGGTGTCTCCAAATTAGGGGTCCCCAAACTTTTTAAGCCTATGGGCACCTTTGGAATTCTGACACAGAGCAGTGGGCACAGCCACAAAATGGCTGCCACGGCTTACCTGCAGCCACACAGTGAACATCCTTGTCTTGTGGTGGCAGCTGCCGCCGAAGCATTGTTTTAAAAAAACATGCACAGCCAATCAAATCTCAAAAGGCCAATCAGAAGTCTTGCTGGGAAGAAGAAAAAGAAAAAGAAGAGGAGGAGAAGGAGGAGGAGATTGGATTTATACCCCACCCTTCACTACCCAAAGAAGTCTCAGAGTGGCTTACAAGGGCTCGAAAGCGGGGGGAATTCCGCCCCCCGGGGGCATTTGGCAGCCCTAAACCCGGTTCTCCCAGATTAGGGTCCACACTCCTAACCTCTACACCAAACCTGGCCCCAACAGGAAAGCTGTTGGTGGGTGCCCTAGTGCCCCCGGGCACCATACTATGGACCTCTGCTAAAGCAAGTGGCAACCCAAACAAGGAAAAGCTTTAACCCCTAGTGTTGCCAACCTCTAGGTGACAGCTGGAGATCTCCTGGGACTACAATTGATGTCAACGGGACAGAGATCAGTTCCTCTGGAGAAAATGGCTGCGTTGGAAGGTGGACTCTATGGCATGATACCTTGCTAACGTCCTTCCCCTCCCCAAATTTCACCCTCCCCAGGCTCCGGCTCCCAAATCTCCAGGAATTTCCCAACCTGGAGCTGCAGCCTTATTAAACCCCCCCCCTTCCTCTCATTTAACGTTTGAATGCCTTCTTCTGAAAATGGCACATATATTCCGTTTTCTAACTGTGCATGGCTTGGACGCCTGATTTCACCCTGTCAGCAAAGAGGAGGAATCTGCCGGCTGTCACCTGTAAATCTCTGTTTATTTCAGGCTGTATAGAAACAAGTGGAAAGCACACTGGTTTCTTTTAAGGTTACAGAAGCCCTTTGATTCTAAGGCTAACCGGAATGTACTCCTAAGAAACTGAGCTGTGTATAAACTCCTAGCGGCTCCCAAATGCAACAGTGTTGCTGGCTTTAAAAGTCAAGATAAACTGTTTGTCCGGCTGCTGAGTGGCTATTTGATTAGAAGGTCTCTGAAGCAGGCCCCCTCAGTGGTCAATTTTCACTTTGATGGAGGGACGCACATTCAGACCTACAAAATCGCTGTTACCAGAATAAGTTGTGGTGGTGATAAGGCTATACCTATGGCCCATCACTAATACCAGGAGTCCAATTATAAGTTGACAAGGAAACAACATCTGGTTTAATTATATGGATACTAGAATTCTGTAACAGGTTTTGCATGTGTGTCTAGAATATATAGATAATAGTGACCACTGAGGAAGGCCCTTAGGGGGCGAAACGCGTATAGTCTTTGGTTGTAAAGTTTTTACCCATCATTTGTATGTAAAGTGGACAAGCTTTTACAGTCTGATTTTAGACAAAGCAATTTTTAATCAGGAAAGTTTTAACACGTGTACACCTTAATAAATATTTGTACTTTTTCATATATATGGTTTAGCTTAGCCCTATTTGGTTCATAGTCATACCCTGGATTGA
>NW_015168734.1:113457-118856 GCF_001447785.1 Gekko japonicus | reverse complement strand
GGGGAATCCCTAGAGGTTTTGAGGTGGACTGTAAGGAGGGCTGGGTTTGGGGAAGGGAGAGGCTTCAGCGGGGATATAATGCCGCAGAGTCCGCCCTCCAAAGCAGCCATTTCCTCCACGGGAATTGATCTTGGTTGTCTGGAGATTCATTGTAATAGCAAGAGATCTCCAGGGGCCACCTGGAGGATGGCAACCCTAGATTCCACCTTCTTTGTAGGGTTCTTCCACCTCAGACTCGAAATCAGAAATACATCCCAATGGCCAGCCACTGGAGTGAACCAAAATAGTTTCCTGTTACCTGCCACCCCCTTGTTCTGCCGAGCTCCGTCCCTGGCCAATCCAGTACTCCACCCCCCTGGCATCAGGACCGGCTCACTCACTAGGCAGACTAGGCGATCGCCTAGAGCACGCCAGCCCTTAGGGGCACCAAACTGCATGTGGCCCTGTACTCTGGGAGTTTCTTGATTATTTGTTTTTTTCATTCTTCCTAAAATGCATTTATTTTTTAAAATTGGTGGGCGCACTGGTGGTGGGAGGGCGCCAGAAGGGATCCCCGACTAGGGTGCAAAATAAGCTGGGGCCGTCCCTGCCTGGCATGTTCAGATACCAGAATTTCGGAAAGCCAGACTTGGTGCTCGGTTTCCGAACCGACTCCAGCTCTGGTAATAAGGGACGTGGGGTCTGTCATACTGCCAGTCTCCTTCCAGCCATCGGTATTCCACAGCACGTCGCTTCAAAGGTTACATCTGTAATTCATAACAGACTGTAACATTTGGACATCAGATAACAGGGTGTAGGAACAGGGTTTGGCATCATTATTGGCCAAGCAAAGTGATGCTTTCAGTTTAACTCGACTGTTCGGTGTTCTTTTTTATACATCTATTAGGTTGTCCGGAAGGTGATAATGCTGTTGGACACTGAGGTACCAGAATGGAATTTGGTACATGTGTTTAGAGCGCAACTCCAAGTTTTTGTTTTTGTTTTTCCGTTCCAAAGCCAGCTCAGTCTCCGTACCCATGTTCAAGGGAGGCAGCAAATATGTAAAACAGAATCCAAGCCCTGTACATGCCGAATTTGCTGCAGGAGAGCCACGAATGTTGGGCGGATTTTCGAGGTGCGATCACACCGCGACATCTGGTGGGCATAGTGCACTCGTGGCCAACCTGTGGCCTGCACAAAAGTACTGGCAAATGGTTTGCCATGGGCTGCCAATGGACTCTGTCCGTGTGATTGCGCCGGCGTGGCTTTTCCCTCTGGCCGTCTTCATTAAAGCGCAGGCACTGAGGGACGGAACCGTGGTGTGCCACCGACACATCTGATTGTGTTCTGGCGGGTCTAACTGCACCGACACAAATAGCCCCGCCTCCCCCCCACATTATCTGGGCCATGAGACCGAGGCCTCAGTTGAGTAAAACCAGGGCTTTTTTTGTAGAAAAAGCCCAGCAGGAACTCATTAGCATAATAGGCCACACCCTGACACCACAGCTCATTAGCATATTAGGCCGCAGCCCCCTGTTGCCAGAAGTGTGGTCATCCAGCCACACCCACCTTTTGCTTCTTATTCTGTTTACCTTGTTTGTTGTCAAAACCCAGAGCCTTTTTTTGTAGCAGGGACTCCTTTGCATGTTAGGCCACACACGCCTACTGTAGCCAATCCCAATGAGTTTCTGCTGTTGGGTGTGGCCTATTATGCTAATGAGTTCCTGCTGGGTGTGGCCAACTCAGGAGGCAGCCGGAACTCCGTTCCTGTGCGTTCCTGCTCAAAAATAGCCCTGAAAAACTATATAAAACTCAAAGGGAGGAGCCATTTCAGTGGTAGAGCATCTGTATTGCATGGAGAAGGTTCCAGGTAGGGAGGCCAGCCTCTAGGTGGGACCTGGGGATCCCCTGGAATTATAGCTCATCTCCAGAAAACAGAGGTGAGTTCCCCTGGAGAAAATGGATGCTTTAGGGAGTGGACTTTATGGTGTTGTATCCCGTTGAGGTCCCTGTCTTCCCCAGCCTCCACCCCCAAATCCCCAGGAATTTCCTAACCTGGAACTGGCAACTCTATCCTCACACACACACACCAGTGGCCTGGGAGGAGCTGGCAGCCCTAGACTCCCAGGTTCCATCCCTGACACCTCCAGTTAAAAGGATCCAGCAACAGAAGACTTCTCCCTGCACTCCTGGAGAGCCACTGCAAGTCAGAGTACACAATAGATCAGGAGTCTCAGCAGATGGCAATTTCATGTGTTCAGTCCGGTGTAGTGGTTAAGAGCAGCAGGATCTAATCTGGGAGAACCGGGTTTGATTCGCCACTCCTCTACATGCAGCTGCTGGGTGACCTTGGGCAAGCCACCATTCTCTCAGAGCTGTTCTCTCAAGAGCAGTCCTGGAAAGAGCTCTCTCAGCCCCATCTACCTCACCGGGTTTCTGTTGCACGGAGGGGAAGGGAAAGGAGATTGTAAGCTGTTCTGAGACTCCAAGTGTTGTTGTTGCTGTTCTTCTTCTACTACTACTACTACTTCTTCTTCTTTTCCCCAAAAAACAATTTATTAGGATATATTATTAAGTCAAATACACATTATATTATTAGTTGTTATACATCCTTTATTCTATTATTCTCCTCCCCTTGGCTTCCCACAGTGCTCCAGCCTCCAGCCCATTTCTTATATTTTCTTCTATTTTCCCTTATCTGTTAATCATAATCTATCGGTAACATTTCTTTCATCTATTGTTTTCTTATAATTAACTTTCTTCTAATAACATTAACTTTTCAATAACTGTCAAAGCAAATTAAATTGTCCTTTACATCCCAATATTTCCCTAAGTAATCTTTGAAATCTTTCCAGTCTGCATAAAATTCTTCTGCTTCAAGATTCTTAAGTTTCTTTGTCATTTTATCCATTTCAACCATGAACAGTAATTTCTTTATCCAATTCCCTGATATCCGGAATTCTGTCTTGTTTCCAGCATTGAGCATAAGTCATTCTAGCCGTTGTAATCATATACCACATCAAAGTCCTTTTCCTCACATTGACTTCTTTTTTCCCCACATTGACTTCTTCCATTTTAAGTCCCAACAGTAGTATTTCAGGTTCTTTCTTAAAATTACATTTCACAATTTTTTCCATTTTTCTATGTACCTCAGCCCAATAACTTTTTGCTTTATCACAAGTCCACCACATATGATAAAAAGACTCTTCTATTTTTTTACATTTCCAACATTTGTTTGACATGTTACTATTTATGTTTGCAATCTTCTAATTCTTCTTCTTCTTCTTCTTGCATAGCATTTTGACAATGTCACTTAGCCAATGAGATTTTGCTCCATATCAGTCTTAGAACTGTAAGAAGCTACCGCGGCATCAAAGCCATGTTCTCTGCCTTCTCTCTGGCCTTCTTCTTTAAATTACAACCAGACCACGGTGTATGTTGTAACTAAGTAAAACTAGGGTTGCCAAGTCTTGTTGAATCATGGCGGGGGATCGTCATTCTTTTTTTTTTCTTTTTTTTGAATAAGCTTTATTCGCTCCCCTAAAAAGGGGAGATATTTCGCTGCAAATTAGAAATAAGGAAGGGTATAAAGAGGGACAAAGAAAAGAATGAGTGGTATTAGTAATATGTTAATCTGTTAAACCTTTTTATAATCAAATCAGAGAATCCACAGTTTTCTTCTTCACCAAAGCTTCTTCTTTTCTTCCAGTAGTGTTAGCCAAGGCAATTAGTAAGTTAGTATTGTCCTTCTGGTATCTGATATCAGTTTGTTCTTCCCGAGTAAAATCCACTAAAAGGAGAGAGATAGCAGTTTTTAAATTTTATAGTCCTTCCCACTTTTCTCTCTCAGGTTATACTTTGAACCCGACGCTCCTCCTTCTTCCTCGTCCTTCACCTCCCCTTCCGAGCTGCTGTCTTCTACGCTTAACGTCGACATCCACTTGGCCAGTTCTGCACCTTCCTCTTTGCTGACATGCTTTTTCAAAAAATCTTGAGCCTTGAAGATGGAGTCAATCTTCTCTCTTTTATCATTAAACTTGAAAACCAGTCCTTCTGGTATCAACCATTTGTAATTTGTTTGGTGTTTTTGTAAGAAGATGGTCAGTCCACTGTCGCCAGGATGTGACGCTATGCATCGCTCTGGCAATGGGGCTGTTTGGAGTCCCGTTGTCAGAGCGACGCGTAGTGTCACATCCTGGCGACGGCGGTGCAACGCCTGTTGCCGTCCCCCGCGGCAGAGCTCCTGTAAAGAATGACGATCCCCTGCTGCGATTCAACAAGACTTGGCAGCCCTAAGTAAAACACAAAATCACCGTATATAGTTTTACAAACTTTTGTTGTCTTTTTAAAAATATATTATGCTAAGTATAAATGTTTAGAGTGTTATCTAGATGATTCATTAACAAGCACACCACTTATTCATTCATCACGAAGCCCGACAGTACATTCAGAATAATATAACTCCGGTAGAAATATTTACAGCCGGTAATGAGGTCTTCCCTTAGGCTCGAGGTCCTGATGTAATTCACTTATTACAAAGGGGGGAACAACTTAAGACAGACAACGGCGTTCCAGTAATCATGCCGTTTGCGCACTCTTCATCAGGTTCGTCTCTTGTTGCTCGGGGGGCTTCACTTATTACAAAGGGGGGAACAACTTAAGACAGACAACGGCGTTCCAGTAATCATGCCGTTTGCGCGCTCTTCATCAGGTTCCGTATCTTGTTGCTCGGGGGGCCCACCTAACTAGTTAGCATGCCAGAGTTTCATTTGTTCTCGAAATTAACCTGACAAATGGCTCCACCAAGCGATTTAAAGGCAAGAGGGCCAAGGTGGGACCCAGAATGTTTGTTTGTTCATTTGTTTATTCAATTTATACCCCGCCCTCCCCACCAAGACAGGCTCAGGGCTGCATCGCCCCCACTATCAGTAAGTGGACTGAACGAAGCAGATGGCTAGACTTATGATTCCGTGGGAGTGGAAAATGTCCTTTCTCTGCAGGCATTTGGATAATGTGTTCAGTTTGCCGGTTGTTTCTCCTCTCGTTTGGAAGGCTATGTTTCTGGGGATGTTGCATGATGAACATACAGGGACTGCTCGATCTGGTAGTGGACCAGAAAATGTTCCTCTGCATTGTGGATCAAAAGAACAAAACCAAAAATCAAAGAAGGGGTACATAGTCTGGGGACCAGCAAATCTGAATGATCATCTTCTCCCATACATTCCCGCCAGAAATGTGGGATGCCAGCCTCCAGGTGGGACCTGGGGATCCCCCAGAATTACAGCTCATCTCCAGACTACAGAGCTCAGTTCCCCCGGAGAAAATGGATGCTTTGGAGGGTGGACTCTGTGGCATTGTGCCCCACGGAGGTCACTGTCCTCCCCAGTCTCCACCCCCAAATATCCAGGAGTTTCCCACTT
>NW_015168734.1:107764-113393 GCF_001447785.1 Gekko japonicus | reverse complement strand
TCACAGGGAGATTGCAGGCCTATTTGCTGGCTGCCCCACAGTTATGGACAGGGGTCATTTCCTGCAGGAGCGCACAGGAGCGGAGCTCCGGCAGTAAAGAGCCCGGAGGGGGGGGCACATGCAACAAGCCCCGCCCCTTCCTCCCAGCAGCCCTCAGTCAGAGCAAGAAGCAGCCAGGTAAGTTGCAGAGCTCCCCCCGGCTCCCCGGTCCAAAACAGTCCAGTGGCACCTTTAAGACCAAGTTTTATTTAGGTACAGGCTCTCCCTCCTCTGCGAGGACAGATCTGCACGTCCCCCCCCCCAATAGCTAGCAATCCAAAACAGTCCAGTGGAGCCTGAGCGGTGGGTGATGTCAGGGGGTGTGGCATATGCGAATGAGTTATGCTAATGAGTTATGCTAATGAGCTCCTGCACCTCTTTTTCTATGAAATGACCCCTGGTTATGGACAACCTCCCTAGGGAGTTACCCCTATCTCCCTCACTGTCAGTCTTCAGGAGGCAGTTTTGTTTAGAACTGCATTTGACTGATTTGGTTTCTTTATGTATTAGCAGTCCTAACTGGAGTTTTCAAATTGGGACCTTTTCTCTCTTTTTATAAGAGGGTTACCCAGTATGTCTAAATCATAGAATCACAGAGTTGGAAGGGACCTCCAGGGCCACCTAGTCCAACCCTCGGCACAGTGCAGGAAATTCACAAATACCTTCCCCCCACACACCTGCAGTAACAGCTGTTCCATGCCCAAAAGATGACCAAAAGAACCCCTCCAGGATCTCCAGCCCAACTGGCCTGGAGAAAAATTGCTTCCTGACCTCAAAGAGAAAAGTGGTACCATGATATCTCAACCAGAGCAGAGTAAAGTGGTACCATGACATCTCGTGATCTGAACACTATACTTCTGTTGATACAGCCCAAAATCACATTTGCCTTTTCAGCAAGCATCTCACACTGCTGACTCATGTTCAGTGTATGGTCCACTAAGACTTCTAGATCCTTTTCACACATACTACTGCCAAGACAAGTCTCCCCCAACCTATAATTATGCATTTGATTTTTCCTACCTCAATGCAGAACTTTACATTTATCCCCATTGAAATCCATTAAATTTATTTTAGCCTAGTGTTCTAGCCTGTCAGGATCATCCTGTATCCTGACTCTGTCTTCTACTGTATTTGCTACCCTTCCCAATTTAGTATCATCTGCAAATTTAATAAGCATTCCCTCTATCCCTTCATCCAAATCATTGATAAAGATGTTGAACAAAACAGGTCCCAGGACAGATTCTTGAGGCACTCCACTTGTCACTCCTCTCCAAGAAGATGAGGGACCATTCACAAGCACTCTTTGGGCACGATCTGTCAACCAGTTTTGGATCCATCTAACAATCATAGGATCTAAACCACATTTTTAATAAATGGGTTGGATCTGGTGCAACATTTCCACTTGGGCGAGAGCTTTTGCACACACAGAAATGCAAGAGAAAGATGACCGGTAGATGCTTCGACTAAGTCACACGTATCGTCTCTCTGCTTGCGTTTCTGCTCACTGAAGATCTTGTCCCTGTAATTTCTGGGCCTTACACAGGGAGGAAAACACTAGGCATTACACAAAACCTTGCACAAGTGGAACTGCTCTAAGTCCGCTAATATTCCCCCTTGCACATCGCTGGTTCCAAGCCAATGATTGGAACTCTGTTAATAAGCAGGGCCGCGGGAACAGATGGAGGGATTCCCAGGTTCCGTGTAATACAGAAAAGTGTGGCTTATTTTCCCCTGGATCTCTTGTTTGAAATCCCCCCCAAAAAAACCTGGACAGAAAACAGACTGTTTAAGCCTTTTCCTTCTGGGCCTTTCCCAGCTCAAAAAGCACCCTGGACAGGCTACTTTTTCCTTATGCAAGAGGGAAAAAGGAGGACAGAGTGAAAAAGGCAAAGAAGGGTGGAGGATGTGGAGATGGGCCAGAAGGGAAAGGTTTAAGCCGTCTCTCTCCCCGGACTGTTTTTCTTCATGCATTTAATCTGATGAGGCTGCTTTGGTGTGTTTTGTTTGGTTTGGGGTTTTTTTAAACCACAAAAGAAAAAAAATAGTCATGGTCTGATTCTGTATAAAGTCATTTCATAGGGCAGCCGTGTCTGTCTGCAGAGCAACTCGATTCGCGTCAACTTGCCTCTGACGAGAGGGGGGCTTTGACTCTCTGGAGCTCCTGCTCTGAAAATCTTGTTGGCTTCATATGTGTCCATGTAACATAGTGCTTGGCTGTAGACAATGGATTGTTTGGTGTAGTGGTTAAGTGTGCAGACTCTAATCTGGGAGAGCCGGGTTTGATTCCCCACTCCTCCACTTGCAGCTGCTGGGTGACCTTGGGCAAGCCACAGTTCTGACAAGAGCTGTCCTTGAAAGGGCAGTTCTCAAAAGAGCTCTCTCAGCCCCACCTACTTCACAGGGTGTCTGTCGTGGGGAGGGGGAAGGAGTTTGTAAGCCGCTCTGAGACTCCGAGCGAAGGGCAGGGTATAAATCCAGTCTCTTCTTCTGCTTCTTTAAGGGACAGGCTGTAGCTCAGCGGTAGAGCACCTGCTTGGCATGCAGCAGGTTCCAGGTTCAGTCCCCAGCATCTCCCATTTAAAGGACCAGGCAATGGATGATGTGAAGGACTTCTGCCTGAAACGCTGGAGAGCCGTTGTCAGTCTGAGTAGACAACACTGTCCTTGATGGACTGCTGGTCTGATTCAGTATAAGACAACTTCATGTGTTCTTGTGGCTCAACATGTGGATAATCTCAGGCAGTGTTCCCTCTAAGCTGAGTGAGTGTGAGCTAGCTCACAGTTTTTTAGCCTCTGGCTCAGGCATTTTTGTCTTAGCTCAGGAAGGAATGGCTCCAGAGCAAACTAGTTTATGCAGCGGCCAAATTGCTGTCAGGATCCACAGCAAGACAATGAAGTACACGCTTCTAGGAAGGTTTTACTTTTATTGAAAAGCCATAGATGCAGTAACATGAACACTGTTAGAAATGGCGGGTTACCTATGGGCATGATCGGATCTAGGGCATTCGTATGCCCCCCCCCCCAAGTATTACCCAATTAGATGGGCTCCCGCGTGGGGGCATTTGGCAGATTCTCTAACGGCTGCAAAGCTGGGAAAGTAAGAAGCTTCCCACGAAACCCAGACACACCAACTCCTCCAGCGACCTTGAGAGATACGTGTTACAGCTTAGATGCAATAAGCGCATGGGAAGGAATGCAAAGCAATTAGAAACAGACACCACACTCATGGCAGCTATAGCTGACAATCGCTCACTCACAACTTTAATGCCAGTAAGCTCACAAAGTAGATTTTTTTTGCTCACGAGACTCCACAGCTTAGAGAGAGCATTGATTTTCCAGGTGGGCAGCCACGTTGGTCCATAGCAGCAAAATAAAACAGGTGCAGCACTTTAGAGACTAACAGAATCTGTTCCAGCATCATTTTCCCGAAGTAGGGTTTGAGGAAGGGAGGGACTTCAAGGGAGCATAATGCCGTAGCATCCACTTCCTAAAACGGCCATTCCCAACACACACACACCCTGAACTGATCTCTGTTGCCTGGAGATCAGTTGCAATCAATGCTCCCTCTAAGCTGTGGAGTCCTGTGAGCAAAAATCCTACTTTGTGAACTACTGACATGAAAGTTGTGAGTGAGGAATTTGGCCACTACATAAAATTAGTTTCCTCTGGAGCCCTCCCTTCCTGAGCTAAGACAAAAAATGTGTGAGCCGGAGGCTCAAAAACTTTGAGCTAGCGCACACTATCTCAGCTTAGAGGGAACACTGGTTCAATCCCGGGAAATCTCCAGCCACCATCTGGAGGTTGGCAACTCCATCCAGGAGTCAAAGCTCACTCCGTCAGATGCAACCAACGTGCCGTTTAAGCCCCTGACCATTACTCAGTCTGTCAAGAAAATCCTGCCTTCTTGGAGCCAAGCTGTTCCCGCAGCGCTCAGCTAATTGGTTTTGCACTGGGAGATAATGCAAAGCTGACAATCGCAACAGCAGGTGAGAGCATTGTCTCGCCAGAATGGGAGAAAGAGACCTTTAATTGGCTGCAATGGAGATAGCCCTAAAAAACCTCCTCCAGATCTTTCATCTGAGAAATCTTGGGTGAATGATTGCCCGAGGTGATTTTCCCTTCTCCTGACATCCCTTTCTAATGAGTTGACTCAAATTTGTCATGTTGAAATACTGATACTTTGCTGAGGCAGCTTTCAATTAGCCATGGGAAACTTTTTCCGAAAGAGATGGAGAGGGGATTTTTACGTCTGCCAACTCTGAATTGAAGAGCCACTTCCAGCTAGGGGTGTGCAGGAAAAAACAATTCTGTCAAATCGGGCAGAATCAATTTTGGCCGGCAGAAAGACTCCCGCATATCATTTTGGCAGTACCAGATTGGGGAGTCTTTGGGGCCAGCCCAATGTCAATTGCGGCCCTATTATATCCTATGGGCCATTGAAAATGGTGAAAACAAAGGGTATATTCTGGGAGCTGGATAGGAGGGGGTTTGAGGGAGAGGCTCCAAACTCACAGGGTGGCTGCTGGGGCCCCTCCCCAAGATACCCACCAAGTTTCAAGAACATTGTACCAGGGGGTCCAATTCTACAGGCCCCCAAATAGGTTGCCCCCATCCCCTCCATTGTTCTCTATGGTGGGAAAAAAAGTTACATCCCTACTTCCAGCCTGAATAGTAACTCCTACCAAAAGGCAGCTTCTCAAGCTTTGTGTAACTCATAAATTTGTGGTGGAATACATGATTTGCATGCTTTAGGTACCAGCTTCATCTCCTGACATCTCCAGGTTCAAGTCCCGGTTTAGCCATGAAGCTTATTTGGTGGTATTTTTAGCATTGTACAGGGGTGCATGTATGTGCCAGCAATATGCTGCTGTAAGAGAATGATGATGTAATAAAAGCAGAAGAACATAAGAAGAGCCCTGCTGGTTCAGGCAAGTGGTCCATCTAGTCCAGCATCCTGTCTCACACAGTGGCCAACCAGTTCCTCTGGAGGGACAACAACAGGGCATAGAGGTCTTGCACATCACTACTGCCTGGTCCTTTTAGCCGGAGATGCCAGGGACTGGATCTGGGACCTTCTGCATGCAAAGCGGAGGCTCTTCCTATGTGTCACAGTCAATGTTCCCTCTAAGCTGTGGAGTCTTGTGAGCAAAAATTCTAACTTTGTGAGCGACTGGCATTAAAGTGGTGAGCGAGCGATTTGGCTGCTTCATAAATTAGTCCGCTCTGGAGCCCTCCTTCCTGAGCTAAGACAAAAATGTGTGAGCCGGAGACTAAAAAACTGTGAGCTAGCCCACACTAACTCAGGCCCGTAGCTACAGTGGGGCATTTTGGGGCCCAGCCAACCGACCTCCTACCAAGGCCCCACAACTTCCATCTAGCCCAGGCCTCCTGCTGTCCCTACCCCTTCCCCAAGCATGGCTTGCTCCCACAACTGACGTCAGTGCCCCCCGACTTATTTAAAAAACTGTGAGCTAGCCCACACTAACTCAGGCCCATAGCTACAGTGGGGCATTTTGGGGCCCAGCCCCCCGATCTCCTACCAAGGCCCCACAACTTCCATCTAGCCCAGGCCTCCTGCTGTCCCTACCCCT
>NW_015168734.1:91092-107700 GCF_001447785.1 Gekko japonicus | reverse complement strand
GGCGTCAGCGCCCCCGACTTATTTAAAGGCCCCCCCGAATTACAAAATCCTGTTTACGGGTCTGCAGAAGAAGAGATTGGATTTATACCCCGCCCTTCACTTGGAGTCTCAGAGCGGCTTACAAACTCCTTTCCCTTCCCCTCCCCACAACAGACACCCTGTGAGGTGGGTGGGGCTGAGAGAACTCTGACACAAACTGCTCTTTTTCAAGGACAGCTGTGCCAGAGCTTGTGACTGACCCAAGGTCACATCAGCAGGTGCAAGTGGAGGAGTGGGGAATCAAACCCGGTTCTCCCAGATTAGAGTCCGCACACTTAACCACTACATCAAACTGCACTACCTCAGCTTAGAGGGAACACTGGTCACAGCCCCTCCTCAGTTTTTAGAATCACAGAGTTGGAAGGGGCCATAGAAACCATCTAGTCCAACCCTCTCTTGAATGCAGGATCAGCCTACAGCATCCCTGACAAGTGTTTGTCTATCCACTGCTTAAAGACTAACAGCAAGCACACAGGGAACATGGCTAAGTTAGATAAACACAGAAAACACCGTGTTGAAATAATAAACACAGTATTCACATGCGCTTATAGCTAAATATATTTGCTTTATATACACAACATCAACTCTAGTGTATTTTCAAACGACAACAGCACATTTCAAACACTTTCAAACTAAGTTATATAACATGAAGAGTCCAACTGTCCTCTTCCTGATGTAACATGGCTGTTCTGGTTCTGTTTACATTGTTTGACTTATGCACGGGTAAATTCAAGAGCTGTGGTTCCAAGAAAATTCATGCCTGAAGAAGATTTGTTCGAAACACGCAGGTTATGCCCGGGAGGCGTGTTAAAGCTAGGCTTGCTTGCTAGCTGAATAACCTCATGGGAAAATACATCTACTGGGCTTGCTTGCTAAGCTGAATCATCACGATGAGAAATACAAGCTGCCTGCTAGCTTTACCTGATGGATCATCACTTGGGAAATGTACAATAGGTTGCTGCATTGTTCGGTACAAATAACTGTACATTGGTATTTATCCTCCATCAGGAAGAAGACAGTTGGACTCTTCATGTTATATAACTTAGTTTGAAAGTGTTTGAAATGTGATGTTGTAGTTTGAAAGTGTTTACAATACACTAGAGTTGATGTTGTGTATAAAAAGCAAATATATTTAGCTATAAGTGCATGTGAATATTGTGTTATTTCAACACGGTGTTTTCTGTGTTTATCTCACTGCTTAAAGACTGCCAGTGAGGGGGAGCTCACCACCTCCCTAGGCAGCTGACTTGTCATCCATCTTGGTGGGCCACACCAGTGGCTTCAAAAGGCCACCTTTGACATTCCTGACAAAAGAAATGGGGCAGCTGCTCTCCGGCCTCCCTTGGTTCAGTGAGAAAGAAGATTCACAATTTACGCTCTTGCTGCCGTTGTGCCGCTTCAGTGCCCCTTGACCAGTGCCAAAATAAACCTCCTGCCAAGCTGGATGCTCCCACCTCCTCATCTGTCTCTTCCCTTCTTAGATGTTTTCGATTATCTCTCAGCCAAGTTTCCTCTCAGATCAACACTCGGTGGGCTGAGACTGTTCCTCTGTGTTCCTTGCTACTGACGTTCGCATCCCAATGATTCCATTCGATCTACCTGCAACGGTTTCAGGAACAGGAAGGGACCTCTGTGCTTTTCTCCAGCAGCTGCTTTCTCACTCAGATTGACTCCTTTGAGCTTCTTTCCCCTGCAGGGCTGCAGATGTTGCCTAACAGTGAGGTTACAGAGACAGGAAGAGAAAGAGAGGAGGAGGAGGAGGAGGAGGAGGAGGAGGAGGAGAAGCAGAAGAAGAAGAAGAAGAAGAAGAAGAAGAGGAGGAAGAGGAAGAGGAAGAGGAAGAGGAAGAGGAAGAAGAATTGAAATCAGGGCCGACTTATCCATTAGGCACAGTAGGTACAATGTCTACAGCCCACAATACTTTTAGGGGCCCACGAAAATGTTTTAATTTCTTTTAAAATCAGAAGAAAAAACAACTTTTAGGGCTCACGAAAATCTATTGCATTTCACCTAAAACAGGGGGAAACAGCCTTCCCCATCTCAAATGCTGGGTGTGGCTCTTAATATCTCAAAATTTTGCCCCTTGGTTCTTCGTTTCACCCCCACCCCCACCTAGGCTCGCCAGCCCCCCCCCAGCAAGAGGCGGGGGCAGGGGCCTTACCAGGAGGGGGGGCTGCCTACTCTGGCATCACAACAGCATTGCTGGAGAAGCAGTGATGTCACTTCTGGTGTGCACCGGAAGTGATGTCATCACATCACTGGAGATGCAGAGCATTCTGGTATTTGGGCAAAAACGCTATGGTAGGAGCCATTTATACTGTAGAGTTTTGTGCAAATACCAGGGCATCCTGTGTCACTGGCGACACGATGACGTCACTTCCGGTGCATGCCAGAAGCGAAGTCACTGCATTGCCAGCAACGTTACTGCCACGCTGGGCTCAGCCTCCCTCCACTGCCAGGAAGTCCCCTCGCCAGCCAACTGATTGGCGGCAGGAGTGACAGCTGGGGGTGGGATATTCCTTGCCCCTGGAAAAAAAAGGCTACTTAATCCCCAAACCACTCCCTGAACTTCTAAGCATCAAAATTAGTGTCTCTTTTTCTATCAAAGTCCATTTTCAATCTGGCACACACTTCACAGCTGCAGTGTTGTGTTTCAGTTTATATGACAGCTAGAAATCCATTCATGTCTGCTGGAGACAGGGCATACTGTTAGGGAGGCCCAGGCTTCATCACCAGCAATGTGGAGATGTCACTTCTGGTGTGCACCGGAAGTGATGTCATCACATCACTGGAGATGCAGAGCATTCTGGTATTTGGGCAAAAACGCTGCAGTAGGAGCCATTTTTACCATAGAGATTTGTGCAAATACCAGGGCATCCTGTGTCACTGGCGACATGATGATGTCACTTCCGGTACATGCCAGAAGTGAAGTCACTGCATCGCCAGCAACGTTACTGCCACCCTGGGCTCGGCCTCCCTCCACTGCCAGGAAGTCCCCTCGCCAGCCATCTGATTGGCGGCAGGAGTGACAGCTGGGGGCGAGATATTCCCTGCCCCTGGCGAGGACTGGGCAGCCCTGCTCCCCCCCATCACTTCCTGATAACTTCTAACCCGACCACTCAGCAATTTCATGGTTGCCAAATCCAAACTGAGAAATCCCCAGAGATTTGGGTGTGGGACCTGTGGAAGGCAGTGGCGAGGACTGGGCAGCCCTGCTCCCCCCCATCACTTCCTGATAACTTCCACAATGGCCCTCTCTCACATTTACGGTTGCCAAATCCAAACTGAGAAATTCCCAGAGATTTGGGTGTGGGGCCTGTGGAGGCAGGGTTTGAGGGAGGGGAGGGACCATAGAGTCCACCCTCCAAAGGAACCGCTTCCTGCAGGGGAACTGTTCGGTGTGGTCTAGAGATCAGTTGTAATCCCAGGTCATCTGAGGGCGCCACCTGGAGACTGGCAACCTTCCTCACACTCCATTCTCTGCCAGTCGAACGCACAATTCCAAACACATAGCCTCAAGCACACTTCCCTCTGACTCATCCTGCCTGGTCTTGATCGCTGCTCAAGGCCATCTCTGCTTCTATCCCCAGCTAGCCTTTCTGGTAGCAATTGGCTGCAGGCTGCAGTAGATATATTCAGGATTCTTCACTAGCATCACCAGCTTGACTGTTGCTGTCCCTTTGGGCCCAGCAATATACACTTCCCTCTGACTCATCCTGCCTGGTCTCGATCGCTGCTCAAGGCCATCTCTGCTGCTATCCCCAGCTGGCCTTTCCGGTGGCAATTGGCTGCAGGCTGCAATAAATATATTCAGGATTCTTCACTAGCATCACCAGCTTGTTGCTGTCCCTTTGGGCCCAGCGATATGATTGCCCTGTTGTTGGCCCTCCAGAGGAACTGGAAGGAGATGGGATGCTGGACTGGATGGAGCATTGGTTTGCTCCAGCAGGTCTCTCCTTATGTTCTTATGAAGGCCCCAGTCTCTATGCCCTGTTGTTGGCTGTCCAGAGGAACTGGCTGGCCACTGTGTGAGACAGGATGCTGAACTGGATGGACCACTGGTCTGATCCAGCCGGGCTCTCCTTATGTTCTTATGAAGGCCCTGGTCTTTATGTCTAGTCATTGGCCATCCAGAGGGACTGGCTGGCCACTGTGTGAGACAGGATGCTGGACTAGATGGACCACTGGTCTGATCTAGCAGGGCACTTCTTATGGTCTTATGAAGGCCTCCATGCCCTGTTGTTGGCTGTCCAGAGGTACTGGCTGGTCACTGTGTGAGAGAGGATGCTGGACTAGATGAACCACCAGTCTGATCCAGCAGGGTTCTTCTTATGTTCTTATGTTCTAATACATGTATGATTCTTCGCCTCCGAACACTTGCACGCTAACCTTTCTCTTTGGCACTGGCACTGTTTGCTCACCTCTTTGTTCCACAGAATTCACATGATGTTCCTTCCTCCCAAATAGCTTGTGGTCCCGTATTCTTTTTATTGCCTTCCTGTTTAGTTTATTTTTCCCCCCGAATAGTGCTCATTCATAGCAATTTTCAGCTCCTAATGCAATTGCATTCCATGTTTTCTGAGATAAGCTGACAATGAGATATTCTCTCACCTGGTGCAGAGGAGTGAGTGTTGACAGCGTAGCCCTGCATGGCTTATCTCCGCAGCCACAGATTTAGCCTCCTGCTTGTGTGACAAAGGCCTATTATGCATGGCATTTCCCCTCGCTTTGACCGTGCATGTCTGTCGGGTTTTCTTTGTTGATCTGCATTGACTTTCCTCTCTTCAGTGCTCAGTTGGCTTTCTGGTCTCTGTTTTCATGGGTTTTGTTAAATAGTGGGTTCCATAGATGAGCAGACCCCAAGTCTAGAGATCAGCTCTACTTTATTAGTGATTTCAACAAGAGCAAGACTAAACTCCAGGGCCTCAGCCCTGTTTAAATAGCTATTTACATAACATTACTTCTTCATTGGTTACTTCCAGAGTCCTGGTGGGCTATTGTTCTTGGGCTCCAAGCTCAGCCCCTCTCAGGTGGAAGAGCCCTGGAATGTTTCAGTCCCAATACATAACAGGTTTTCTGAGTGTGCTTTTGTGCTGATTTCCCCCTTGTTTCACTTCCAAGCCAAAGGTAATTCAAAAGCATACAGATTCCCTCGGATTTCTCCCCACCCTTTTGCCACTCCTTGATGGTCACTCCCCCACCCACACGGAGGTCGTTCCACCCACTTTGCCCCTTCTGTAGCCTCCCCCCCATCAGTGTACAAGCTCTGTTTTTCCCTCATTGTTTTAAATTTTTACTTTTTTTACAAGCAGCATGAGTCTAGCAATATAATACTGTTGTTAGTCTCAGACCGCTGAATAATAATAATTAAAAAAAAACAAGGAGGGATTTTAAGGGAGCTGCATGAGGTTTACTTCCCTGCTGGTACTGACTTGAAAGGGGGATTGGAGAGGAGGTAAACGGCAGCATCCCCAGTACAAAACAAGTTGAATTTCAGTGCTGCATGTATTCAAAATAAAGGGGGGCGGTTGTAAGCATGGAATGAAATTGACATGAGATGTAAAGAGAGAGAGAGAGAGACTGGGACGGGAAGTGTAAAGCTTTGGAAACATTTTTCCCTTTAATGCTTTAGTGAACAAAGTTGGGGTGGGGAGGCATTTTGACAGTCTCCAGAAACCTAACATTAAAATGGCACCTGAGCCACCTGGACCTTCTGCAAACTTCCAAACTTAAGAATCACTTGGGATCGATTCATTTGGAGGGCAGAGTGCAATCAGCGCAGGACAGGCTTTTAAAAACTGCCAAGATCACAACCAGTGTGCAGGATCAAATTAGGGAACCAGAAAGAGAAAAGCAAGCAAATTTGCAAGGAAGGGCAGGGGATTAGAGTCACTATGCAGCTGTGCTAGGGCATCAGCAAAAATACCCCCCCTTTTTTTTTTCAATGTAGTGGCGCAAGACTAAAAGAGCTCTCCAGAGCTTCTGCCAGAGGACTCTTCCCCCATACAAATTGCAGCCCTGTGCAAAGCCTGGTGGAGATGCAGCTGCTTTTGCAGGGGTGCACGCAAACCACGCACACACACACATGTGTTGCCAACGATCACAGCTTGCAATGTCAGGGGGTTCTACTGTGCATTCTGTGCACTCAACATGTTCCCCCATATTATGAGATCACGTCACTCTCCCATTTTTCACAGTGGCCGATAACACAGCAGAGAATCCCCTACCGCTTGGCAATATGGAAAGGGGCTTCACAACTGCTTGTCAGTTTCAAAAAAAAGTCTTGTCAGTATCAACGTTGGGTTTCCCCCCTGTCCCTGTATTCCTTTCTGTTCCCTTTGGTTCAACAAAATAATTCTAAAATACACGCGCAAAACCTGAACCATGAGGATTTAAATGGGAGATGCTTGCTAGACACTACTGTGCAGCTGCAACAGGGCAACTGTGTAAATTTTAAAAAACTTTGGACACCACCACCCCCACAGGTCACAAGTGACATTCCACCCTGATTTATAAAACTGTGGGTTTTTTAATTGTAGCTGCAGAATAAATACACCGGAGGAAAACGAATGGTGGAGAAGGCCGGCACAGAATCCAGATTCAAGATTAAATGCTTACTGCTCTGAAAATCTGCAGTAAGAAGTGCATGTATATTGGACCAAAGATTCACCTTTCCTTCAACAACAGCAAATTCCCACCCACCCACCCTTCTTCCTCTCGCACAGTGTTTCCCAACCTGTGAGTCAGGACCCAAAAGTGGGTCATGAGGCCACAGAAAGTGGGTCACAGACCAGCCCTCCCCAATGGCCTCCCCTGCATTTTCTGTTGCTCTCTTTTGTATTTTGGAAACCAAGATCTGACCCTGGAAACAGTACCTTCCATGTCATACACTAGTTGGCATCTTTTCTCCACGGCGAATACATGTCAAGCCAGTAAAATGTATCCTGATGGTCACTCGAGTGAGTTTCTTAGAATCTTTACGGGGGATTAGAGGGTGTGTCTGGAGTTTTGCCGCTTGCTTGGGGTTTACAGTGGGGGCAGCTGTGTCCTTTGTGTTGGTTTCTCAGAAACATCTGGTAGAACAATGGAGGGCTGATCTAGATGAATGCCAAGGGCATAGTTTGCCCAGGGTGCCAAAAAACCTTGGGCCAGCCTTGGATGGGTCATCATAGCAACTAAATTTGGACTTGTGGGCCACCATACCGAAAAGATCGGGAACCACTGCTCTAGCATACATTTTAATTCCACCCTTCCACCACGGAATTCAGGGCAGAATGCCTGTTTCACTCATCTCTGTTTTATTCTCACACCGACTTGTGAGGTCGATGATTGTCTCAAGAGGAACACAGCACAGCGGACAGTAGTTTTACCAGACTCCAGGTGAGGCCTGGAGATCTCCTGGAATTCTAACTGATATCCAATCCACAGATATCAATCCCCCTGGAGAAAATGGCTGCTTTTGTGGGTGGACTCTGAAGTCCCTCCTCTCCCCTAACCCCACTATCTCCAGAATCCCCCCCCCCAAAAAAAAATCTCCAGGGATTCCCCAACCCAGAGCTGCCAACCCTAGTGCAGAGCTGAACCCAGATCTCCTCCATCCTAGTCTGATGTTCTAACCACTGTACAATACTGTCTCTCCAAAGTCACCTGCACTGTGTGGTTTTCCGTGTCTCGCTGCATGTAGATGGAGAGCTGTTCGGTGACCTTCTGCAGCGGCACACAAAACGACATTTGGAAAAGGTTCATTTTAATGGGGGAATTCTGCATAAGAAGCTGGTGCAAACGTTCAGGGCCGACGAGTCCGTTCCGCGCAAAAGAAGAAATGAACTCCAAACGATGGAGATCAGGATTGAACCAGATGGCTTGCAAAAGTCAGTCTCATGCCTAATACCCAGATGTAAAAATACAGCATATACACTTGTGTGTTTGTGTCAAGTGCCATCAAGTCTCAGCCAACTCAGGGTGACCCTGTAGGGTTTTCAAGGCCAGAAACTAACAGAGGTGGTTTGCCATTGCCTGCCTCTGCATCGCAACCCATACTAACCAAGGGCCATCCCTGCTTAACTTCCAAGATCTATGGTCACAATTGTTTTCAACAAAGGACCCAGCAACAAGATATCAGTACAAAATTAACATATTGCTGAACAAGTTCTTTAGACTTTAACAGTATATTCAAAATTGATATTTTTTATTCCAATGGAAAAACTTCATGAAGAGACTGAGGTCCCTATACAACAAGTGCAAGAACAAGTGCAAGTACGAACTTTCTCGAGCTGACTGTTCGTTTCGACCTTTGTCTTCGTCAGATGTCAGTTTCAGATGTCAGTTTCACAAAATTTTTCTTCCGGATAGTAAATCTACTAAATTTACTATCCGGAAGAAAAATTTGGTGAATGAGGGAGCTTTGAATAGCCATTCTTGAAATGTTGACACTTATTGTTGGAATTATTGGAAACTCTGAATAGAAAAGACCAGAAACTGACATCTGACGAAGACAAAGGTCGAAATGAACAGTCAGCTCGAGAAAGTTCGTACTTGCACTTGTTCTTGCACTTGTTGTATAGGGACCTCGGTCTCTTTATGAAGTTTTTCCATTGGAATAAGACATCTGACGAAGACAAAGGTCGAAATGAACAGTCAGCTCGAGAAAGTTCGTACTTGCACTTGTTCTTGCACTTGCTGTATGGGGACCTCGGTCTCTTCATGAAGTTTTTCCATTGGAATTAAAAATATCAATTTTGAATATACTGTTAAAGTCTAAAGAACTTGTTCAGCAATATGTTAATTTTGTACTAACTTCCAAGATCTAACAAGACCTGGCCAGCCAGGTTAGGACAGACCAATGCAGGCAAAAGATGAGGCAAGGTAGTTTGCCATCGCCTGCTTCTGCATAGCGACCCTGGACTTCCTTGGTGTTCTCCCAGCCAAGTACTGACCAGGGCCGACTCTGCTTAGCTTCCAGTATCTGATGAGACTGGTAGAAGAAGAGGAAGAGATTGGGTTTATAATCCGCCCTTCACTACCTGAAAGGAGTCTCAGAGTGACTTACAAACTCCTTTCCCTTCCCCTCCCCTCCCCACAACAGACACCCCAGTGTCTTTGCTTTTGCCCAACATATTGTGTCAGAATTCCAAAATTGCCCACAGGATGGGAAAAGCTGGGGGGTCCTGTGTTACATTGACCCTGTATGCTTTGACCGAACCATGTAATCTCAAATAAGGCAAAAAAGACGTTTTGAACTTGTGGATGGACTTGGAAGAAGAGACCGAATCATTCCTGATCGTATGATTTTTTAGGTAGTTTGCAGTATATAACTTAACCACTACACCAGACTGGCTCTCGGTATAGCCCGGGGTAGCCAGGTCAGAATGCATATACACAGCTTTGTGATAAGTCATTTTTTCATTGAGCACATCAGACGGCATTCTGGGTTTGAAAGCCATAACGCTAAACTTCCACCTACACATTACAAAGTCTTGGTGTTTGTTGGTCAACAACATGAGGACTTTGTGCCCTGAGTGTGATGGGAATTTCATGCCCGCTGGGTGCACACTGGCTCTTTTCTGTTTTGAAACGACAGCAAGCCAGCAAAAGCACCTTTAGCTTCACCTGCCTCACTGTTTTTGTATCCTCAAAACTGTCCCATGCTGCTATTCGCTTTGCAAATCTGACTCTAGGGGGCGATGCTCATCTCCATTTCCAAGCCCAAGAGCCAGCACTGTCTGAAGACGTTTCCGTAGTCAGGTGGCCGTCATGACTGAACTTTTTCTACGAAATGACCCCTGACTGCTTCACTTGGGTATCGATGATGATAGTTAGGGTTTCCAGCTCCGAGTTGGGAAATACCTGGATATTTGGGGGTGGATCCAAGAGAGGGCAGAGTTTGGGGTGGGGTGGGACATCATCATGGTCCAATGCCACAGGGTCCACCCTCCAACACAGCCATTTGCTCCCGGGAGAACTGACACAGGAGCTCACTCCGTCACGCAGCACTTCTCAGCTACCGACCTTCCAGTCTGCAGCTCAGCATCTTAACCTCTGAGCCACCGTGGCTCTTCAGTTTAAAAGACACACTGTTGAACAGAACTTCCAGCCGAAATGCCAAAGGTTCACTGTTTCTCAGCTCCAGGAGGACGGCTCCCGAGAGCAAACTAATGTATGCAGCAGCCAAACGGCTCGCTCACTTCTCTAATGCCAGTAGCTCACAAAGTAGATTTTTTTGTTCTCAGGACTCCACGGCTCAGAGGGAGCACTGGTTGTAATAGTGGGAGATCTCCAGCCGCCTCAAGGAGGTTGGCAACCCTAGCTATGAAACTTACATGTAGCCACGTGAGTGACACGGACCTCTCCTTGCACATGGATGCCGCACAAAGACCTTGTAGAGGGCCTCAATAAACACCAGGACTTGGCCATGTGTAGATGGGCCGCGGTGGCGCAGAGGTTAAGACGCTGAGCTGCAGACCGGAAGGTGCTGTCATTTTCTTCGCATTAATAATGGCTCACCCTGACTTGGACGGCCCTGGCTAGTCCAATCAGATCCCAGAAGCTAAGCAGGGTCAGTCCCGGTTAGTATTTGGATGGGAGACCACCTAGGAAGTCCAGGGAGGCGGGCCATGGCAAACCACCTCTGACTGTCTCTTGCCTTGAAAACCTCATGGGGTCGGCATAAATCAGCTGTGACTTGATGGCCAGCAAGAATGAGCTTCTAATGGGATGGGATTCCCTCTTCTGAAGCCCCGCACGGGAGACCCCGGGAGGGTTTCGGCAGCCATCCCCTGGAACATAGCGATGACATCACTGTCACGTCCCAGAGACTAGAAGCCAAATCCATACCTAATCCAGAGTCCGGATTAACTGTCCGGGTGTCCAGCAGATGTCCAGGAAATTAATCCGTTTTTTCCAGATTATTTTCGGAGCAGACTCCGCAGGGTTCTAACCCTACCTGAAATCACGGCATCTGAAGTGTTTAACTCTTTGTTTGACTCAGGGGAGCAACAGTGAAAACTTCCCCCCCACACACACGCACACACACTACATCTCATCCAAAATATTTGGGAGTAGGATGCAAAAAATATATATGAAAAAAATATATTAGAGCTAAATTCGAGTCCAGTAGCACCATAGAGACCAGCAAAATTTGGGGGGGGGGTAAGCTTTTTTAAAAAGTGTTTGTGTGTGTTTTGCATGTGTGCTTGCCTGGAAGTCATGGTTGACTTCTGGTGACCCCTTCTGGGGGCTTGGATGTTTTTCAGAGAGGTGGTTTGACTAGCCTGCCTCTGCGTCCCGGTCCTGGTATTCCTTGGAGTTTTCCCATCCGAGTACTTGCAAGGATCAGCCCTGCTTAGCTTCTGAGATCTGACGAGATGGGGCTTTCCTAGCCTATCCAGGTCAGCATGTGGGGGGGGGTTAAGTTTTTGAGAGTCAAGGTATCTGACAGAGGGAGCTCTGACTCTTTTTTTAATTATTAACTCTCCTAAAAAGGAGATAATTTTATTGCTTTTAAATTTCAGAAAAACAGGAAGGGTATATAGCGGGAAGAAAAGTGGTGAGTGATGCTTAAGTTAGTATATTAGTCTTTTGTTAGTATTTCACAAAGTCTGTGGTTTCTTCTGCGAATAAACGATCCTCTTCCATCTTTACCTGCAAAAAATAAAGACTTTAGATATGTTAATAATGTCCTTTGGGGGTTAGTATTGTCTCTTATCGCGCTTTCCGAACAAGACCTCAGGCGTTGGGGTGCTTCCCTTTTTTATCTCTCAAGTTATAAATTGGACCTTTTGCTGCTTTCCCACCTTCCGATTCTTTGACCTCTCCCTCCAAGCTGCTGTCTTCCTCGCTGCTAACCACCAACCATTTAGCGAGTTCTGCTTCTTCCTCTTTGCTGGCGTGCCTCTTCAAAAAGTCTTGAGCCTTGAAAATGGAGTCTATCTTTTCTCTCTTGTCTTTAAATTTAAAGACAAGTCCTTCTGGAATCAACCATCTGTAGTTAATTTGATGATTTTGCAAGAATGTGGTCATTGGAGGGAGCTCTGACTCTAGAAAACTTATCCCCCAAAAATCTTGTAGCTCTCTAAAGTGATACTTAGGACACCTTAATCTAAGGTGCTGCTTATTTTTTTTATTTACTTCATTTATACCCCACTGTTCTCCTCAAAGGGGACCCAAGGTGGCTTACACCATTCTCCTCTACTCCATTCTATCCTCACAACAACCCTGTGAGGTAGGTTAGGCTGAGAGTGTGTGACTGGCCCAAGATCAGCCAGCAAGCTTCCATGGCATGAGTTGGAATTCAAACCTGGTTAGGAATGTAAGAACATAGGAAGAGCCCTGCTGGATCAGACCAGTGATCCATCTAGTACAACATCCTGTCTCACACGTTGGCTGACCAGTTACCCTGGAGGTCCAACATCAGGGGATGAAGGCTGAGGCCTCCATAAGAACACCAGAAGATCCCTGCTGGATCAGACCACTGGTCCATCTAGTCCAGCATCCTCTCTCACACGGTGGCCAACCAGTTCCCCTAGAGGTCCAACAACAGGGCATGGAGGCTGAGGCCTTCATAGGAACATAACAAGAGCCCTGCTGGATCAGACCAGTAGTCCATCTAGTCCAGCATCCTGTCTCACACAGTGGCCGATCAGTTCCCCTAGAGGTCCAACAACAGGGCATAGAGGCTGAGGCCTTCATAGGAACATAAGAAGAGCCATGCTGGATCAGACCAGTGGTCCATCTAGTCCATCATCCTCTCTCACACGGTGGCCAACCGGTTCCCCTAGAGGTCCAACAACAGGGCATAGAGGCTGAGGCCTTCATAGGAACATAAGAAGAGCCATGCTGGATCAGACCAGTGGTCCATCCAGTCCAGCATCCTGTCTCACACGGTGGCTGACTTGTTCTCCTAGAGGTCCAACAACAGGGCATGGAGGCTGAGGCCTTCATAGGAACATAAGAAGAGTCCTGCTGGATCAGACCAGTGGTCCATCTAGTCCAGCATCCTGCCTCACACGGTGGCCAACCAGTTCCCCTGAAAGTCCAACAACAGAACATAGAGGCCGAGGCCTTCCCCTGATGCTGGCTCTCTTGACACTGGGATTCAGTGGTTGACCGCCTCTGAACATGGAGGCTCTCCTTGTCCACCTTGTCTAATAGCCACTGATAGACCTATCCTCCATGGATCTATCCACTTTTTCTCTTCTCCCTGATCCTAGTCCAGCACTCTGATTGCTGCTTCATACTGGAACCCCTTCAGCTGGCTTTTTTACTGAAGACCAACACGGCTACTATCCTGAGATAATCTTTAGACAAAGCCCTGTGAGGAAAGGCCGAGGGACTTGGGAATGTTCCGTCTGCAGAAGAGGAGGCTGAGGGGAGACATGATTGCTCTCTTGAAGGATTTGAAGGGCTCTCACTTAGAGGAGGGCAGGGAGCCGTCCCTGTTGGCTGCAGAGGAGAGGACTCACAATCATGGGTTCAAATTAAGGGCGGGAAGGTACCGGCTGGACAGTCAGAGTTGTGCCACAGTGGAGTCAGCTGCCTAGGGAGGTGGTGAGCTCCCCCTCACTGGCGGTCTTCAAGCAGCGGCTGGACAAGCACTTGTCAGGGATGGTCTAGGCCAGTGGTGGCAAACCTATGGCCCGTGTGCCAGAGGCGGCACTCAGAGCCCTCTCAGTAGGCACGCGTGCCATCGCCCCAGCCAGGCCCAGACTGTCATTAAAGTGTCGAATTCTCTGCCAAATAATTTTAAGTAAATGAAAGCATTTGGGATTGCTTTCTTTACTTTGTTTGGATCATCTTATGTTAATGTATGAGTTGGTTTTTCCAAACTAAAACCTCAGTATTTGGGTTAAATTGCCGTGTTGGCACTTTGTGATAAATAAGTGGGTTTTGGGTTGCAGTTTGGGCACGCGGTCTCTAAAAGGTTCGCCATCACTGGTCTAGGCTGATCCTGCATTGAGCAGGGGGTTGGACTAGATGGCCTCCAGGGACCCTTCCAGCTCTGTGATTCTATGATTGTTCACTCTGAACCTGATAGATAGGGTAGGCAATTTATTTAAACGATTCAAAGAAAATTAAAAAATGGGAACTTCACTTTTGTCACTTCAGAATGATACCATGAAACAAGCCCTCCGAAAGGAACGCTGTTCAGCCATCATGTAGGAGGAAGAAAATAATTTCTGCTTCCTATGATGGATGTGGAAGAGGTACCAGCTCCCCCCGTGTAAAATGCTACTCTCTGGCCCTTCATGAGAGAGCTTCCAGCTACCCCAGGCCAAGGAAGGAGCAGAAGGAAAGCCTAGCAGTTAGCAATTGCAGAAGAACTGGAAATTACTCGGGTCCCAAGGAAATAATTGCATCTCGCAGAATGTAAGCAAGAGAGGCGACGGAATTGCTTTTCCGGCTCCCGCCATCACCTGCAGGGTAGAAATGGGTTAGCGACTCATTCTTTCTCGCCAGCAACAAATAAGGCATGACTGGCTCGATTCCAGGGGGGAATTTAGTGCTCAGCCTGCTGACATCGAGGAGCAGCCAAGCCGGGATTACCCCCATCTATTCCCGTGCTCTTCTGCTCAATGTTTCAGCTGACATTTTCACTGCAGATATGATATTTTGGAGGGTAGAGGTGCTCGGGACTGATTGCAGTCTCACGCTGAAGAAATTGCATCTGTTTCTGCGGATTAAACGTTGATTTAGGACCATTTCTCCTATTACAGTTTGAGCTAGATAGTAGGGGATCTGGAAAAGCTATCACAACCTACATGCCTCTCCTTAATGGCAAGGGGTAACACTGAGAAGTATCTTGCTCAATCAGACCAGCGGTCTGTCTAGTGCAGCATCCTGCCTCACATAGGGGCCAACCAGTTCCTCAGGAGGTCCAACAACAGGGCATAGACACCAAGGCTTTCGTAAGAACATCAGAAGAACCCTGTTGGATCTGACCAGTGTTCCAGTTAGTCCAGCATCCTGTCTCACACAGTGGCCAACTGGTTCCTCTGGATGTCCAAGAACAGGGCATAGAGGCCGAGACTTTCATAAGAACACAAGAAGAGCCCTGCTGGATCAGACCAATAGCTCATCGAGTCCAGCATCCTGTCTCACACGGTGGCCAATCAGTTCCTCTGAAGCCCCGACAACAGTGCATAGAGGCCAAGGCCTTCCCCTGATGTTGTCTCCTGACACTGGTTTTCAGAGGTTGACTTCCTGAGAATGTGGAGGTTCCTGTGGAGCCAGTTTGGTGTAGGGGTTCGGAGTGTGGACTCTAATCTGGGAGAACCGGTTTTGATTCACCACTCCTCCACATGCGGCTGCTGGTATGTCCTTGGGCCGGTTACAAGTTCTCTCGGAGCTGTTCTCTCAAGAGCAGTCCTCGAAAGAGCTCTCTCAGCTCCACCTACCTCACAGGGTGTCTGTTGTGGGGAGGGGGATGGAAAGGAGATTGTAAGCCACTCTTGATACTCCTTTGGGTAGTGAAAGGTGCAGTATAAATCCAATCTCTTCTTCTTCTTCTTTTAGTCACTGCAGGCAGCAGCCATGAATATGTATAATCCCTTTTTAAAGCCATCTGTGGCTGTGGCCATCACTACATCCTCTAGCTGTGAATTTCACATTTTTATAGCTCTCTGAGTAAAGACGTGTTTCCTTTTGTTCATTCGGAAACTATTGTGTATCGACTTCATTGAGTACCCCCAAATTCTAGGATCGAAGGAAATAAGGAAAGCTCTCTTTATCCATTCTTTTCACCCCATGCATAATTTTATATACCTCTGTTACGTATGTCTCCCCTTGTGTGTGTGCGTGGGGTGTGTGTGTAAAACACCATCCAATTGCAGCCAATGTATGGTGACCACTCATAGGATTTTCAAGGCAAGAGATGTCCAGGGTTGGTTCACCACTGCCTGTCTCTGCCTAGCAACCCTAGACTTCCTTGGTGGTCTCCCATCCAGATACTAACCACAGCCGACCTTACTTAGCTTTTCAGATCTGATGAGATTCGTCCAGCCTGGTCCATCCAGGTCAAGGCATAGCTCCACTTAGCTGTCTTCTTCTCTAGACTGAAAAGTCCAAGACGCTTCAGCCTTTCCTCATAGGGAAGGTGCTCCAACCACATCAACTTGGTCACTCTCGTCTTTACTTTTTCCAGCTCTGCAGTGTCCCTTTTGAGCAGGGGTCATTTCGTAGAAAAAGAGGTGCAAGAGCTCATTCGCATGACTCATTAGCATGACTTATTTGCACATGCCACACCCCCTGACATCACTGGACTGTTTTGGATTGCTAGCTATCGGGGGGGGGGGGGGGGGAATAGCTCTGCAGTGTCCCTTTTGAGCAGGGGTCATTTCGTAGAAAAAGAGGTGCAGGAGCTCATTAGCGTAACTCACTAGCGTAACTTATTTGCATATGCCACACCGCCTGACCTCACCGGAAGCGTGTCAGAAGGCAACACCCACCGCTCAGGCTCCACTGGACTGTTTTGGATTGCTAGCTATTGGGAGGGGGGGAACGTGCAGATCTGCCCTCACAGAGGAGGGAGAGCTGGTACCTGAATAAAACTTGGTCTTAAAGGTGCCACTGGAC
>NW_015168734.1:84851-88676 GCF_001447785.1 Gekko japonicus | reverse complement strand
TAGTTTTCAGATTTTGGGGGGCTTCCAATTTTTAGAATTTTATACTGATTTCATTGTTGTTTATTTTACATTGGTTTTAAATGGTGGCAACCAAGCAAAAACCTCCAAAGGAAGTTTAGAAAACTAGCTAAGGGCCAAAAGTTAAAAGCCTCAATAGGTACAGACAAAAGTACACGAGTTTATTTCAGAAACATATAAAAACCTTCTAAGGGCCCGAACGAAGCGTCATAAAATGTTCAACGTGACAAATGCGCAAAAAAAGAACAATGTGTGACCTGACGCATTTTGGCTCACAAGAGCCTTCTTCAGAGGTCAGATAGTACAGAATACAAAATACCCCATGCAACAAAGTCCCCGTTACACTTGTAAGGCAGCAAACAATTAATATAGGACCCATAATGGAATGTTCCAATCTGGAACTGAATGACACATGAAAAGATTTTTGTTTTGTGGGGCCAAAAATGTATCTGGCCTTGTGTCAGAAGTAATTGCATATACTGGAAATAGTAATAGCTCCAATATGTACCTTCCACTCTAGGTCCTAAGAGTACAAGTAAAATTGCCTTATCAGGGACAATGTGACATCAATATGATCACTTAACTAGTTTTCTAAACTTCCTTTGGAGGTTTTTGCTCGGTTGGTTTACTTTTTCTTCCCCTCTCTTTGTGGTTGCAGTTTAAGTTATGACATTCTACATTGGTGCTAGTTATTACACAGTACTTAAATCATGTTAAATTGTACATTGCTTAAATGTAAAATTTGCTTAAATCATGTTATTTTACATAGCTTAAATCACAGTATTTTACATTGTTGTTAGCCATTTCGAGCCACAATTATTGTGGGGGAGACGGGATATAAATCTGATAAATCAATCAATCAGCTTGGAATGTGGACAGCAGCATCCCACGGGGTTCTGGTCTTGCTCCATGGTTATTTAGTGGAGGCCCCCAAATAGGATCATCCACAGCTTTAGAGTTGAGTGTCATTAGTTATGTTGGTCACACTCTACTCTATATTTCCTTAAAAGATCAAGGTAAAGGTTCCCTTGCTCGAAAGCCAGTCGAATCCGACTCTAAGGCTGCGGTGGTTCATCTCCGTTTCCAAGCCGAAGAGCCAGCACTGTCCGTAGACGTTTCCCTGGTCACGTGGCCAGCATGACTAAATGCCGAGGCACACGGAATGCTGTTACCTTCCCACCAAAGCAGTACCTATTTATCCACTTGCAGTTTCTTGCTTTCTTACTGCTAGGATGGTAGGAGCTGGGGCCAGAGACGGGAGCTTATTCCGTCATGCGGGACTAGGGTCTTGAACTGCCGAGCTACCCACTTTCCTGTCTGCAGCTCAGCGTCTTAACCTCTGGGCCACCGTGGTCCCGCCCATTTGATATTACACTGGTTCATATCTGGCATAAAAACCTGCAGTTTTAATCTGCTGGAAGATATGCTGGATGTACACTGGTGTAATATCAAATCAACCACTAGAGGGAGCAAAAGATGTGAGGAATAGAACCCCCTCCTCAAAGAAACAGGAACTTACAAAGGAGGAACATGTGAATGCGGAAGAGCCTCCTGTTCTTGGAAGCTCATCCTGCAGCCGATGAATTAGAATAATCCAGGGCATGATCCACCAAGAATTTTCCTACCTCGCAGGGTGCCTGTTGTGGGGAGGGGAAGGGAAAGGAGTTTGTAAGCCGCTTTGAGACACCTTTGGGTAGTGAAGGGTGGGGTATTAATCCAATCTCTTCTTCTTCTTCTTTTACCTCATACAGGGTGCCTGTTGTGGGGAGGGGGAAGGGAAAGGAGTTTGTAAGCTGCTCTGAGACTCGCTTGGGTAGTGAAGGTTGGGGTATAAATCCAACCTCTTCTTCTTCTTCTTTTACCTCACAGGGTGCTTGTTGTGGGCAGGGGAAGGGAAAGGAGTTTGTAAGCCGCTCTGAGACACCTTCGGTTAGTGAAGGTTGGGGTATAAATCCAATCTCTTCTTCTTCTTCTTTTACCTCATAGGTTGTCTGTTGTGAGGAGGGGAAGGGAAAGGAGTTTGTAAGCTGCTCTGAGATTCGCTTAGGTAGTGAAGAGCGGGGGATAAATCCAATCTCTTCTTCTTCTTCTTCTTCTTCTTCTTCTTCTTCTTCTTCTTCTTCTTCTTCTTCTTCTTCTTCTTCTTCTTCTTCTTCTACCTTGAGCTATGAACACCACCTTACCAATGTAGCAGCAAAAATGTGTACACAAAACAACATTCTCCAAAAAATTATGTGATACGACGTGGGGTGTGTCTGCTACACTTAGATGCTCAGCTTTGGTGTTGGTATAGTCTGTGGAATACAGTGCTTCAGTGGGGCTCAATAGCCCCCATGTCCACAAACTTGATGTCCAACTCAATACAACAATGAGAACCATGAAACCCACTCTGAACTATTGGCTACCCACGTTGTGCCACATCACTCCCCTGCATCACCAAAGACAGGATGCTCTTCTTTGTTAATATAGAAAGATCACTGAAAGCAGAGAGTTGCCTATCCACAAAGATATGACTGACGTGGGCCTATCCAGACTAAGGTCTCGACAACCAGCAATAAGACCCTCACAAATCCTGCAGTCACAAAATTTCAATCTAGGGAATGAATGGTTGCAAACGTGGATGCAGTCAGTTCCACCCAATATCCATATCCTGATGAACACCAACGAGAGGTCCGCAGGATTTGACTTGTCACATAAAGTATGGAAGAGGGCTAATAGAATATGAACAGGCTTTGGCAGCTGTGTAGACCTGTTGTTTAAATGGGGCAAAATACCAGGACTCAAATGTGATTTTGGTGCAGCCCGTCATGTGAATGTCATGCTTTCCAGGGAGATGTGACAGAGCTCTTTGTACTCTCTCCAGCTGCGACTGACTGGGTTAAAAGTTTAGATATTAGTATTTAGGGGGGTTGTCCAACCTGACTGCATACCCATTGTATCAAGTTGCTTATGTATTTTATATTATTATATGCATCCTGTATGTAACTCTCCCATATGCTAAATAATGAATAATCCTTAGCAAGACAGATATACCGGGTTCTGTCTTAGTCAAGTTTTTAGATGACGTGACCAAGTGAAGAAGAAATGATGCTTAAGTCCAATAGAAGTTCCACATAAGTAGAAAGGAGGCTTCTACCATTCATTAAGCAACAACCGGGGTGGGGGGGTTGGCAGAAATGTTGATGTGCAATTAAGCAAACTGTAGACAGCCACACACATGCAATATGCAATAACGGCTCAGGCTGGTATGATCCGAATTACAACAGGAAGCACGATGCACAGTTAAGTCACTAGCTGATTATCAGAACACCACGTAAGTGTCAGCAAGCTGCCATGGTGTTCTGTGTGACTTCTGGTTGTACATATGTGATCCCTGTCCCTGCCAGCTGACCTATGTGTTTGCCTGCTGTAATGCCAAAGTAAAACAACTGGAGGATGTGAGGGGGAGAGTATGCTTCGCTGCCAGCTTGTTATTTCTCAAGCCTGAGACTCTGTTTTCTCTCCCTCCCATTTGGGGGGAGCCGTTGTTACTCGCGCGCAAGCGCGCTCGCCTCTTCCCGGCCGGACGGAGATGGATCCAGCTAAAATACAAGCAGTGCTAGACTGGGAACCCCCCAAAACCCGGCGCCAACTGCAAATGTTCCTCGGTTTTGCCAATTTTTACAGAAATTTCATCAATAACTTCGCCCAGATTGCGCTACCACTAACTGATTTATTGAAAACCAAGGGGAAGGGGTTTGACGCCACGAAACCTGGTGCCCCGCTCAAATGGTCTCCTGCTTGCGCGGAGGCTTTTGACAATTTAAA
>NW_015168734.1:84435-84564 GCF_001447785.1 Gekko japonicus | reverse complement strand
CCTCGCTTTTGTGTCCAGGAAGTTCTCAGATGCTGAACGCAACTGGGGGATATGGGAAAAGGAGGCGTCAGCTATCCGGCTTGCCCTCTCCTCTTGGAGACAGTGGTTGGAGGGGGCCCAACTTCCTTT
>NW_015168734.1:74977-81157 GCF_001447785.1 Gekko japonicus | reverse complement strand
AGGTACAAGCTCTCCCTCCTCTGTGAGGGCAGATCTGCGCATTCTCCCCCCCATAGCTAGCAATCCAAAACAGTCCAGTGGCACCTTTAAGACCAGGTTTTATTCAGGTACAAGCTCTCCCTCCTCTGTGAGGCCAGATCTGCATGTCCCCCCCTCCCCGCAATATGGGGGGGGGGGATGCCGCACTGACTGCAACGTCACCCCTGAATGGCCGTAAATCTATGCAGAATGTCCCTTAAAACCCAATGATCAAAGAAAGTGCAAGCGGCATGCGGTGTAGAGGGTACCATAAAATCCAGTGATCAAAGAAAGTGAAAGCGGCATGCAATGCAGAGGGGAATTTCTGTTCCAACGTGGGTTTGCTGAAACAACAGAGGGAAAAGCCAATGCAGAATCGCCCTTTGTCTGGATAAACGGTGTCTGTGTTATGTGATAGATCCAGATGGGTAGCAATCTTAGGATGCATTAACCGAAGCCTTGTGTCCAGATCACGGGAGGGGGTAGTTCCGCTCTATCCTGCTGTGGTCAGGCCTCACCTGGAGTACTGTGTCCAGTTTTGGGCACCACATTTTAGGAAGGATGTTGACAAGCTCGAGCGTGTCCAGAAGAGGGCAACCAGGATGATGAGAGGGTTGGAATCCAGGTCTTGTGAGGAAAGGCTGAAAGAGTTGGGTCTGTTTAGCCTGGGAAGGAGAAGGCTTAGAGGGGACATGATGGCAGTCTTCAAGTATCTGAAGGGCTGTCCTGTAGAAGATGGAGCAGATCTATTCTCTCTTGCTCCGGATTGCAAGACTAGGTCTAATGGGTGGAAATGACAAGGGAGTCGTTACCGGCTAAATATCAGGAGAAACTTCCTAACGGTAAGAGTGGTTGAGCAGTGGAAGAGTCTGCCTCAAGAGGTGGTGGGTGCTCCTTCGCTGGACGTTTTCAAGCAGAGGCTGGACGACTATCTTTCGGGTATCTGTTGGTTATGCTCCTGCAGAGTGCAGGGGGTTGGACTAGATGACCTGCAAGGTCCCTTCCGACTCTAACATTCTATGATTCCATGATTCATGGAAACTGCTGTCAAGTTCAGCGTTCCCTCTAAGCTGAGTTAAGTGTGAGCTGGCTCAAAGTCTTTTAGCCTCCGGCTCACACGGTTTTGTCTCAGCTCAGGAAGGGATGGCTCCAGAGCAAAGTCATTGATGCAGCAGCCAAATCCCTCACTCACAACTTTAATGCTAGCAGCTCACAAAATAGAATTTTTGCTCACAAGACTCCACAGCTTAGAGAGAGCCTTGTTAGGGAGACTCTATGGGGTTCTCAAGGCAAGAGACATTCAGAGGTGGTTTGCCTCTGACTCATGACCCCGCACTTCCTTGGCAGTCTCCCATCCAAATCCTAACCAGGGTTGACCCTGCTTAGCTTCTGAGATCTAATGAGATAGGGCTAACCTGGGCCGTCCAGGTCAGGGCAATCCGGCAATGGGGAGGGGACTAACATATTCAACGGTTGATCTAAATCGTGCCTTGACAATTTATTACACTAATGTGTTGTGGCTTTTTAGACAACACCATCCCTCACTTCTTGGCAATCTCAGATAGGCAGACAAAGCATATCAAGTCAGGGCTGGTCCACGGTTGTTTGCTACGCCGGGCAAACGATGACTTTGCCTCTTCTCCCAATTCAATAAAGAGAAAAGTGAGAATTCATCCCATTGAACCTGTATTAAAGGGATAGGATATTTATTCCTCCATATTGTTCGCAACCCAGGCTAGACAGGCAAACAGTGTGACTCAGTATAGGCCAGTTTGGTGTTGTGGTTCAGAGCGCGGACTCTAATCTTGGAGAACTGGGTTTGATTCCCCACTCCTCCACATGCAGCTGCTGGATGAACTTGGGTCAGTTACAAGTTTTCTCAGAGCTCTTCTCTCAAGAGCATTCCTCTTGGAGCTCTCTCAGCCCCACCTACTTCACAGAGTGGGGAGAGGAAAGGAAGGAAATTGTAAGCCGCTCTGAGTCTCCGAGTGAAGGGCAGGGTATAAATGCAATCTCTTCTTCTTCTTCTTCTTTGTCTTCGTCTTCGTCTTTCCCAGAACTTGCCAATTGAAAGGACCTAGGAACCTTCTAAGGAGCTGCGGTGGCTCAAGTGGTTAAGACGCCGAACTGCAGGCTGTAGAAGGTCAGTAGTTCAGCTGTTCGAGACCCGAGTGTGCCGCATGACAGAGTGAGCTCCCGTCTCTAGTTCCAGCTCCTGCCAACCTAGCAGTTCAAAAGCAAGAAATTGCAAGTAAATAAATAGGTACCACTTCGGTGGGAAGTTAACAGCGTTCCGTGCGCCTTGGTGTTAGTCATGCCGGCCACATGACCACGGAAACGTCTTTGGACAGTGCTGGCTCTTTGGCTTTGAAACGGAGATGAGCACTGCAACCCTAGAGTCGGACTCGACTGGCTTCCGAGCAAGGGAACCTTTACCTTTACCTTTAGGAACCTTCTGCATTCCAAACATCGCCGCCGCCACTGAGCCACATCATTTCCCCAAAGAATCGCGTCACCTCTGTCAGAATGTCAAAGTATCGGAGTGTTTTAAGCTCAGCAAGCAGCTCCCTCTTCTGACCCGCTCGGAGACATCATACCCCAGCCCTCATTACTGGAAACCTTTTTTGTACAGTATCTGCTGGCGATCGTACAAGTTACGGCATTGTCTAAGAAAGCCGGTCTCCTTAGGCCAGTTTTGGGGGGATAAAGGTGGAACGGCAAGAGCCTCAGGCAGGGAGACACACAGAGATACTTTTGCATAGATGGTCGTGCACAATTCTTTGATCTGGAACTCTCAGTGCTTGGTTATCTTTCTGAAGCCTCTGGCAGAGATGGCTGTGATTGACGCTGTGCTATACTGGTTTCAGCCCTTTCCAGGAGGCAGGCATCAAGAGCTGGTGCTGGAAGATTTCTGTTCTGCCCATTGGCCTACAACAGGGGTGTCAAACATGTGCCCCCCCCCCGAGAGCTTCTATCAGGCCCTCATTGGAACTGGCTGTTTTCTGCTTCTTCTTCCAGTTCTGCTGCTGCTGCGTCATCATGGGTTTGCAGCTTACAGATACACACCTGAATGGCATACTCAAGATTGCGGGTTTGATTCCCCACTCCTCCACATGCAGCTGCTGGATGAACTTGGGTCAGTTACAAGTTTTCTCAGAGCTCTTCTCTCAAGAGCATTCCTCTTGGAGCTCTCTCAGCCCCACCTACTTCACAGAGTGGGGAGAGGAAAGGAAGGAAATTGTAAGCCGCTCTGAGTCTCCGAGTGAAGGGCAGGGTATAAATGCAATCTCTTCTTCTTCTTCTTCTTTGTCTTCGTCTTCGTCTTTCCCAGAACTTGCCAATTGAAAGGACCTAGGAACCTTCTAAGGAGCTGCGGTGGCTCAAGTGGTTAAGACGCCGAACTGCAGGCTGTAGAAGGTCAGTAGTTCAGCTGTTCGAGACCCGAGTGTGCCGCATGACAGAGTGAGCTCCCGTCTCTAGTTCCAGCTCCTGCCAACCTAGCAGTTCAAAAGCAAGAAATTGCAAGTAAATAAATAGGTACCACTTCGGTGGGAAGTTAACAGCGTTCCGTGCGCCTTGGTGTTAGTCATGCCGGCCACATGACCACGGAAACGTCTTTGGGCAGCGCTGGCTCTTTGGCTTTGAAATGGAGATGAGCACTGCAACCCTAGAGTCGGACTCGACTGGCTTCCGAGCAAGGGAACCTTTACCTTTACCTTTAGGAACCTTCTGCATTCCAAACATCGCCGCCGCCACTGAGCCACATCATTTCCCCAAAGAATCGCGTCACCTCTGTCAGAATGTCAAAGTATCGGAGTGTTTTAAGCTCAGCAAGCAGCTCCCTCTTCTGACCCGCTCGGAGACATCATACCCCAGCCCTCATTACTGGAAACCTTTTTTGTACAGTATCTGCTGGCGATCGTACAAGTTACGGCATTGTCTAAGAAAGCCGGTCTCCTTAGGCCAGTTTTGGGGGGATAAAGGTGGAACGGCAAGAGCCTCAGGCAGGGAGACACACAGAGATACTTTTGCATAGATGGTCATGCACAATTCTTTGATCTGGAACTCTCAGTGCTTGGTTATCTTTCTGAAGCCTCTGGCAGAGATGGCTGTGATTGACGCTGTGCTATACTGGTTTCAGCCCTTTCCAGGAGGCAGGCATCAAGAGCTGGTGCTGGAAGATTTCTGTTCTGGCCATTGGCCTACAGCAGGGGTGTCAAACATGTGGCCCGCCCGCCCCCCCAAGAGTTTCTATCAGGCCTTCAGTGGAACTGGCTGTTTTCTGGTTCCAGTTCTGCTGCTGCTGCGTCATCATAGGTTTGCAGCTTACAGACACACACCTGAACGGCATACTCAAGATTGCAACAGCACAGACATTTTGATGCAATAATTCAGAGCAAGATGTGTCAGTTATCAGACACTGTTAAATAAGCAAAATATTGCAAGATTGCTAATGTTCTAAGTATGTTTTTATTTTAAGTTAAAAAAAAAACCCCTTTGTGTTTGTGTCCTTTACAAAGTTTTTATCTCCGCCACCTGGCATTACATTTTATGACACACATGGCCCGGCCCAACAAGGTCTCATTTATGTCAGATCCGGCCCTCATAACAAATGAGTTTGACACCCCTGGCCTGTGTCACACAGCCGCCAAAACCCTAGTGCCATCAGTAGGTCCACCAACAGTGCCAGAACTCCAGAAGCCCTCCCTCTGTTGCCCCCCCAAAGCACCTAGAATACAGAGCATGGCTGTATCCGTTCAGAGTGTCATTTTAAAAAAAGAAAACCTCCACAACAAGAAAAAGCAGAAGACACAGCATCTCTTTCATTTGGTAACACAAACGAAGGAAGAAATGTGTGGACACGTTTAGGGCTGCAGTAGTGGGACAAATATTAACAATAATTGTGAACTGAGGCAGATCATGAGAGGGAGGGCAGGAAGGGTTGCCTCAGTGCTTAGTTCTTGTGGCCCTTTCTTAAACACCCAGGGAAATGCTGATCGCCACTTTGGGGTCAGGAAACAATTGTTCTCCAGGCCAGTTTGGTCAGGGATCCTGGAGGGTTTTTTTGGCATCTTATGGGCATGGAACATGGGTCACTGGGTGGGGGGGTATTTGTGAACTTCCTGCATTGTGCAGGGGGTTGGACTAGATGACCCTGGAAGTCCTTTCCAACTCTGTGATTCTATTGATATTGCTTGAAAAACAGCTTATGTTCTATGACTTCTGTTCCTTATGTTTATCCAATCTGCTCTTGAAGCTGTCTATGCATGTAGCCGCCACCACTTCCTGGGGCAGTGAACTCCACATGTTAATTACTCTTTGGGTGAAGACGTTTCACCTGGTCTGTAATGTTTTTAACATCACTGTTCTAAGAAATGGACGAATGGAAATGAAGTGTGAAGTTATTTGTTGTTCAGTTTTTAAGTACAGGCATGTCTACGCTAGACATTTTTTTTTACCCCCCGAAGGGGAATTTTTTATTTATTTATTTATTTATTTATTTTGCATTTTCTACACACTACAATTATGGGATGGGGGAAAGGATACTAATACCCTAATACTATTACTATGGGTGATGGATAAAGGAGATCTAATACATATATCTACTTGAAAGGGGAAGGAATGCTAACATTCTAATCTAGTTGATCTACTGGATTTGGGGGAAGGAAAAGTCTAATACATGTCACGATCTGAATACTTAAAAAATAATGCTTTTTAACATAATATTACACGTTATATCAAGATTTGGTTCAATTATGATAGTACACATTTAATAGCTTAACACAATTACTGCCTTTAGTGCTATTGTCTTGGTTCTAGAGTCTTTTCTTCTTGCGTTTCTTCGTTTTCTCGAGTTTGGGGGCAGCCGCTCCTTTCTCTGATTCAGATGATTCTGATGACGAGGAATTTTGGCTTGTTGAGTCCTGTGAGTAGGATTCTTCTTCTTCCTCTTCTTCCTCCACATCCGTTTTTAAATTCTTTTCCTTCTGCTTCTTTTTTTGTATTGAACATTTGATCCATAATTTTTTCCGCTTTTGTAACAGAGTCAATTTTATATTTTTTGTCCTGGTAATTGAAACTCAGCCCTTCCAGGAATAGCCATCTGTATGATATTCCCTTTTTTTGCAGAGTGAGAGTAAGCATCCTGTAGAGCTTCCTCCG
>NW_015168734.1:66503-74542 GCF_001447785.1 Gekko japonicus | reverse complement strand
CCTCCGTCCTCTCCCAGCCATAATATCAACAAGAATTCAATTTTCCAAAACAAGACAAAAGTTATGCGATTTAGTTCCGCTTTGTATACTTTAGCAGTTTTTGCATTCGCTTAACTTCTTATGTGTTTGTTTTAGCTTTAAGTCTTTTTATTTCCGATTTAAAACCGTTTTTAAAGTTTACTCAAAAGGGGTGGGGGTGCTTGAATTCCTCTCCCCCAGCGCTTCAAACTTAACCGCTTCCAATTACTACCAAAGTTCAGTTCGCTTTTTTTCACCTGAGCTTTGCTTAACTCGCAGTTTGAAGCCTTGGAGATCTTTTGGAAGCATTTTAAAAGTTTGGTTGTGATCGCTTGCTCCGGCAGTCATCTCCGGGCGCCATGCTGGTACCTTTCGGGGAAGAAGGTGAGCCTCAATTCCTTGGCCGTCACCTTGGAAGAGGCTCTCCTCAGCTCCCCAGGCTGGGGGGTCTCCTACAAAGACCCTGGGGAGGTCTGGAACGAACTCGGACCCCTCCCGTCAGCCGGGTCTCGGCGCGTCTCCATCAGAGCGAGACAGGACGCGTCCAAGTGGTGAAACGCTTAAACCAGAAGAGCTACGCTAGAGATTTTAAGCCAGCTTCAAACCATTTTCTTTTGTCGTCTCAGCAGCCTTGCAAGCTACAGTTCCTGAGGTTAACTTATGGATGCCATCCGATTGAGAGTGCTTTCCATCAGGAATGGCCCCTGCAGTGATTGTTGGAGAACTTCCAGCTTCTGATGCTGAGCACTAATGGGGGGGGGGATGCACGTGTCTTACTGTAGAGCATCAGGAGGTGGTGATTGGGGAAGCATGGTAACCCCCTGAGCACCACGGAGGACCACGTCGGCCAGGACAATGTCAGCGGCACCCATGTGGTGATGTCACTTGCCCACGCAGAGGGCTGCTTTCTACTCAGTGTCCTGTGCCAAGGCAGCCATCTTGGTGCTTCCATGGATTGTTTGTTGACTTGTCAGGGAGAGACTGTGGTTTCATAGCAGAACATCTGCCTGGCATGCAGGAGGTTCCAGATTCGATCTCTGGCATCTCCAGTTCAGGATCAGGTGGCAGGTGGTGTGAAGGCCGGAGAGCCTGGAGAACCGCTGACAGTCAGAGAAGGTGACACTGACTTGGATGGACCCATTGTCTGATTCAGCTTCATGCATGTGTGTTCATGTGACTTCCTTGAGTTTGGGTTCCAGATCCCCCTTGTCGCAGAGAGACCATGGCTCAGTGATTCTATGACTGTATTAAGCAGTGGCTGGACAAACACCTGTCAGGGATGCTCTAGGCTGATCCCGCATTGAGCAGGGGGTTGGACTAGATGGCCTGTGTGGCCCCTTCCAGCTCTGTGATTCTATGATTCTATGATTCATTGGTTTGTCATGCAGAAGGTCCCGAGTTCAATCCCCAGCATCTACAGTTAATAGGTGATGGGAAAGACCTCTGCCTGAGACCCTGGAGAACCAACTACCAGGCTGAGTACTGATCTTGATGGACCAATGGTCTGATTTACTATAAGGCAGTTCCATATGTGTGTTCACTGGCAAGAACACAGCGGTGGAAGTGAGTAGCCCTCCACAAGAACAGTCACTGACTTCAAACCAGTTTAGAACGGTCGTGTAAATACGAACAATCGTTAGTCAGTGAGCACCCAGACCTTATTTGCATTCGCTTTTTTTGCAGTACCTTCTATTAGATTCAAAGAGAGTCCGTTTGGTGTAGTAGTTAGGAGCGTGGACTCTAATCTGGGAGAACCAAGTTTGATTCCCCACTCCTCCACATGCAGCTGCTGGTGTGACCTTGAGTCAGTTATAAGTTTTCTCAGAGCTGTTCTCGAAAGAGCTCTGTCTTAGCCCCAAGTACCACACAAGGTGTCTGTTGTGGGGAGGGGAAGGGGAAGGAGATTGTGTGCTGCTCTGAGACTCTTTTGGGGTAGTGAAGGGAGGGGTATAAATCCAATTTCCGCCGCCGCCGCCTCTTCCTCCTCTTCCTCCTCCTCTTCTTCTTCTTCTACTTCCTCCTCCTCCTCCTCCTCCTCTTCTTCTTCTTCTACTTCCTCCTCCTCTTCCTCCTCCTCCTCCTCCTCTTCTTCTTCCTCCTCCTCTGGTTAATTTCATCCCATTTTGCTTTCTCCAAAAAAAGAACTGCTGCAGACATTGGATTTTAGAAATGTCATGACTTGGCTTTGTGGCTCCAATCAATCCTCATCTTCTGGGGCAGAGGTTATTGGCTAATTGGATCAGCGGCTAGCGACCCGTCGTTAAAATTTACACCAAAGAGACTGCTTCCCGGCAGAGATGGAATAAAACTGAGAAATCAGGAGAACCCCAGCTATAATAAAAATAACAGGATGAATGAACCCGCCGCCGCTGCAAATCAGATATTATTGATGTAAAGTGTTACCTCGCGCCATGGAAACCAGACAGTATCTTGCTGGCTGTTTGTCTAACGAGATCAATGGCTTATTTTAATCAACATGTGAGCTACCAGCTTCAGGGATGAGATGTGGTCTCCTCCAGCACTCAGAGTTTTGCCACCTGACTCCATGCCTTTGATGAACAGGAAGTCTGGTTTCCTCTGTCATTTACCTGTAATTTTCTGGATTTGTGAATCTGTTCTTACGGAAATAGATAAGGCATTGAGGAGATTGATTGATCTAGAGTCCAAAAGATTAATTGATCTAGAGTCCCAAAGATTAATTGATATTGGCTGCGATCATACGTACAAGAAGCTGCAACAGACATGCGATTCCCCTGCGGATTAAAGGGACGCGATCAGACGGACACATCTGTCCAGCGTCCCGGAGTCGTCCTTGGGGCGGAGCGTCGTAAAAAGCCATCAGGGAAACAGCCTCGCTTCCCGCCCGCATTTCCTCGCTGGTGTGATTGCAGCCATTGACTCCCAAAATGACAAAGCAGTGCTTTCTTTAAATTATTAACGCTTAAGAAAAGGATTGAGCTACACCTGCCCTTGCAGCAGCGTTGCTGCCCCTGTTCAAATAAATCTATCACACATACACTTTTGCACTGCGAATTCTATCAAGGAGAAAGGCTACAATTAATTATTCCATTACTCTGCAGATTCAAACCATTACAGTGTTATATAGATTTTAGTCCTGAAACCCTTTGGGTATATCTATTAGGTGATAGCAGGGCTCTTTTTGTAGAAAAAGCCCAGCAGGAACTCATTAGCATAATAGGCCACACCCAACAGCAGAAACTCATTAGCATACTAGGCCACACCCCTAACAGCACAGCTCATTAGCACATTAGGCCGCACCCCCATGTTACCAGAAGTGTAGTTATCCAGCCACACCCACTTTTTGCTTGTTATTCTGTTTACCTTGTTTGTTGTCAAAACCCAGGGCTTTTTTGTAGCAGGAACTCCTTTGCATGTTAGGCCACACACCCCTAATGTAGCCAATCCTAATGAGTTTCTGCTGTGGGTGTGGCGCACTGCGAATTCTATCAAGGAGAAAGGCTACAATTAATTATTCCATTACTCTGCAGATTCAAACCATTACAGTATTATATAGATTTTGGTCCTGAAACCCTTTGGGTATATCTATTAGGTGATAGTCAGATAACTGTATCACATGCAGTAGCAAAATTCTGTGTGATAGGAAACATCAGCTGCTGGGAAAGAAATTAATGAAATGAGTGTGCTTTTTACACACACATGAGTGTGTCTTTTACACATATATCCCCATATCTTCTATGTATTTGTTCATTTTAAATTGTCTTTTTTATCTGTATTTATCGTGACTGGTCTTATGACCGTAATAAACTTCTGAAAGCAGCGAGGAGACCACCCACCAGCATTTGGGAAGTTGATTCTTAGTGGGGGAAAACATGAACACACAAAGCTGCCTGATGCTGAATCAGACCCTCCGTCCATCACAGTCAGTCTTGTCCACTCAATACTGGCAGCAGCTCTCCAGGGTCTCAGGTGGAGGTCTTTCACATCACCTCCTGCCTGACCCTTTTAACTGGAGATGCCGGGGATTTTAACTGGAGATGCCAGGGATTGAACCTGCGACCCTCCTGCATACAAAGCAGATGCTCTGCCACTGAGCCACAGCCTTTCACCTCCTCACACTCACCAACATCTCCTCGGGAGGTGGTGGATGCTCCTTTGCTGGACGTTCTCAAGCGGAGGCTGGACCACCATCTTTTGGGTATGTTGTAGGGTTATCTTTCGGCCATGCTCCTGCAGAGTGCAGGGGGTTGGACTAGATGACCTGCAAGGTCCCTTCCAACTCTAACATTCAATGATTCTATGATCTCTGAAGATTATCCTGGTGGCCCTGCAAGAAGGTATGGAGACCAGTTGTAATTCCAGGAGGTCTCCAGGTCTCACCAGGAGGTTCGGCAACAAACAGGAAACATGCCGAGGTTGAGTAAATGTGGGAAAACACCGTGTTAAAACAAAATACACAATTCTGATATGCCACTATGCCTTCATATATTCATTTAAATCATAAATATACAATAAAGACCCTAGTGTATCTTATTAATTATAGTAGATTGATAACAAAAGCTAAAGAACAATATATATCGTGTAACAACATATAACAATATATATCCACAATATATATCCACTTATAACAATATATATCCACAGCTGCAGAGACGAATATGCAGACAGGATTCAGTGCTGTAGACTATCTTGCTTTCTAATGAGAGATGCAGCATCCGTCAATGCCAATATCGTTGGCTGTTTTGCTTTCCGAAAAGAGATACAGCAAGCATCAAAGCGACATGCCTCCCAGGTTAAAGTTGCGTGTTTCGAGAAATTCTTCTTCGGGCAAATTATTTTTTTTCCTGGAACTGAATTACAAATACAATATAATTGAGTGAGAGAACACCACAGAAGTCCCGGGTTGCTATACAGAGGCAGGCAATGGCCAACCACCTCTGTTCATCTCTTGTTGTAAGTACTGTTCTTTTAATTCTCTTGGAATCATCAGTGCAGCTGTGTTTTATTAGAGTGGTCTTTCTGGGTTGTTCGTATGGAGAACCGGAGAAGCCTTCCACAGAGATGTTTGACTTGTGCATAGTAGCATTGTGAGCAGTGTTCCCTCTAAGCTGAGTTAGTGTGAGCTAGCTCGCAGTTTTTTAGCCTCCGGGTGGCTCCAGAGCACACTAACCTATGCAGTGGCCAAATCGCTCGCTCACACCTTTAATGCCAGGAGCTTACAAAGTAGAATTTCTGCTCATGTGACTCCACAGCTTAGAGGGAGCATTGCATGTCACAGGGTAGAGTGTTTGGTGGTTTGTGCCTCGCCAATGGGAAGGTTCTCCATATGATCAAAAGAAAGCAAGACCTAGCCAGAGCAGCTGGGGGGTAAACAAAGAAAATAAAGAAATAACAATAAAAATGGAGCAAAACTATCTAGATAAAGTATAATAAATAAATAAACAAAATGTTAATTAAAATAAGATGGAAAATGTTAAATAATAAAAATACTGTAACATATGTTCTTCAATGATGTATGTAATCACTATTTGAGAGAGAGAATAAGAAGTGAGGAGAGAAAAGAAGGGAACAAGAGATCAATGACAACTTTGGCAACTGTTGCTGTTGAATATTGTTTATTCTTTGTGTAGGGTATCAATGGGACGAAATGAGTAATGGTAAATGATTATTGATATGCATATTATTATGAAAACCCAATTAAAATATTATTCAAAAAAGAAAGAAAGAAAGCTAGCATAGCCAGTTGACAGGGTTGTTGATCATAAGACCTGTTTTTGTCTGTCCTTTCCCGCTCAGGTCAACGCTTTCATCTCCTTCGTCTTCCCGATGGTCGTCATCTCCGTCCTGAACACCATCATCGCCAACCAGCTCATCGTCATGTTCAAGCAGGCCGCACAAGAAAACCAGGTGTGCACCATCGGAGGGCAGCAGACCATGCTCAGCATGTCCATGGAGCCCGGCCGTGTACAAGCCCTGAAGCATGGAGTCTGCGTTCTAAGTATGTACCTCTCGTGTTGAAGCACCGTTCACAAATTCAGCTGTTATCTCCATCAAGGCTGTGCTGGTGTTTTGAGATCCAGCAGTTACATGTTTGTTCTCTGTAAAGAAACTCCCAGCTTCATTAGTGGACAATGCATTGGGGGGGGGGAGTTTGAAAAACAAAGTGAATTGAATCCAAACACCCTCTTCCACTAACAGTGGAGCCCTCCACTGCTGTAAAGAGCCTACCACTATTACAGTATGCCTTTTCCAGCACAGCAAAGCTCTGTGGACCAACTGGAGAGTCCTTGCATCAGAGTAAGGCTCCACCATTAGTGAAACTTTTAGATCCAAGCCGGTTAAAAAATATATATATCCTATGGCATTGTGTGTGTAATAGCCAGGGAATCCCAAAGCATTGTTTGGCTGCCTGAAGCTGTAGTTCTTTTGGGGCACCACTAGGTGGCGAGCTATGCTTATTTGTAGGTTGAGGGTGCTGTGACTTGCCCAAGGTCATCCAGCTGGCTTCAAGTGGGGGATCGAGCCCAGTTCTCCAGATTAGAGTCCGCCGCTCTTGACCACTACACCAAGCTGGGTCCCTGCTGATCCAACCCAGTATTCATGAATACCGCTGTCATAAACAATAGTGATCTGTTTCTCTTGCCCAAGGGCCCTTCCCTTCTCTTTTAGGCTTTGTGGACATCTGAAAAGGCTTCACCGTACCAAGCCATCCAGGGAGAATAACGAGGTGAAACAGTGGGAAATCCATGGATCACAAGGTCCCTTCCCTTCCAGAGCTACACTGGAAGTGATGGTGGTAGTTTAAGGAATCTCCAGAAACTCTATGGTCAACCATAGAATTCCCAGGCTTTCCTAGAGCTACCGCTGTGGTTTCCAGGTTTCCCCCAGAAGTGATGTCACCATGCTTGTGCGGCTGGTGAGGTTTTTCTTAATTCTTACAAGCTTCAGTCTCTGTCAAAGCCCTGGATAGTTACTTTTGCCTTTTAAGAATGCTGGGAAATGCAATCAATTCTCTGCCAATGCCATCTCAAAACTGGGCCCTTTTATCAGATCCTTGGGATCTGAAAACCAATTGAAACAAGCAAAAAAAATTAAAAATGTTTTTTTCTATTCTATTATTTCTGTAAAACTCGCAGGGTTGGATGTGCCACCTCCTTTAAAAAAATCCATTTCTACTTTGGAAATAACTGCAAATCTGAGGGCGTCATGAACACGTCAAGCTGAGCAAAACTCCCTTATGTTCCTCAGTTGTACTCAAGAGAGTTAATCAATCTAAACTCTGTTATGTATCACTGACTATTTTGGGAGTAGGTGACAACATTCCTTTTCAGCAAAAAAATCAAGACACACACATAATGCTGTACCAAAGTCTTAGGTAGAATAATAAGTTCTCAGGGCCCACTGGTGAAAGACAGCACAGTTGAATCCATACGAGACATAGGGTTGGTTGCTCACCCGGTGAAAATTGAGGACATTCAGGGATGCAGTTTAAAAGCCATGATTTTTATGTCTGGGAATAGCACATTCACACATTCGGATAAGTGTTCTGTACCAACAAGAAGCAGAGAAGCAATAGTTCTGACCTGCACACAAGAGGACAGAGGTGGTGATCAGTGTTCCCTCTAAGCTGAGTGAGTGTGAGCTAGCTCACCGTTTTTTAGCCTCTGGCTCACACATCTTTGTGAGTTTGGTGTAGTGGTTAAGTGCGCGGACTCTAATCTGGGAGAACCGGGTTTGATTCCCCACTCCTCCACTTGCACCTGCTGATGTGACCTTGGGTCAGTCACAAGCTCTGGCACAACTGTCCTTGAAAAAGAGCAGTTTGTGTCAGAGTTCTCTCAGCCCCACCCACCTCACAGGGTGTCTGTTGTGGGGAGGGGAAGGGAAAGGAGTTTGTAAGCCGCTCTGAGACTCCAAGTGAAGGGCGGGGTATAAATCCAATCTCTTCTTCTTCTTCTTCTTCTTCTTCTTCTTCTTCTTCTTCTTCTTCTTCTTCTTCTTCTTCTTCTTCTTCTTCTTCTTCTTCTTCTTCTTCTTCTTCT
>NW_015168734.1:58899-65693 GCF_001447785.1 Gekko japonicus | reverse complement strand
CTTCCTTTCTAGGGGTCGAGAAGAAGGACAGATTCTCCATTATCTGTGTGTTAGTGTTGACTATAGACAGCTTAGAAAATGTAGCTGTTAGTGTTATGTTTATTTGTAGTTATCCCGTGTACCTTTTACCCTTAGAAATAAAGGTTTTTAAAAGCAAATAGATCTCTTCTTTCCAATAGAGCAAGATCCATTGATAGTCTGAGTATTAAACCCTTTCGACTATTTTTACAACACAGTCAACTAGTCAGCATGTTACGTGGGCCCTTTGGCAAACATTCGTTTAGCCAGCTTTCAGACGAACACGGAAAGCTACCTGGAGACCAAGCCCTATGAGGAGAGGCTGAGGGACTTGGGAATGTTCAGTCTGGAGAAGAGGAGGTTGTGGGGGGGGGGGACAGGATGTCTCTCTTGAAGAATTGGAAGGGCTGTCACTTAGGGGAGGGCAGGGAGCTGTTCCTCTTGGCAGCAGAGGAGAGGACTCGCAAGAATGGGTTTAAATTCAGGGCGGGAAACTACCGGCTGGATCTTAGGGAAAACTTGTTGACTGTCAGAGTTGTGCCACAGTGGGATCAGGTGCCTAGGGAGGTGGTGAGCTCCCCCTCACTGGCGGTCTTCAAGCAGCGGCTGGACAAACACTTGTCACGGATGCTCTAGGCTGATCCCGCATGGAGCAGGGGGGTGGACTAGATGGCCTGAATGGCCCGACTCTGTGACTCTATGATTCTTTGATTCTATACAGAGTCAGACCTCAAGCTCAGTCTTGTCTACTGTGATTGTTATTAAGTTTTGGGTCTTTCACATTTCCCACTGCCTGATTCTTTTAGCCAGTTTGGTGTAGTGGTTAAGTGTGCGGACTCTAATCTGGGAGAACCGGGTTTGATTCCCCACTCCTCCACTTGCACCTGCTGATGTGACCTTGGGTCAGCCACAAGCTCTGGCACAGCTGTCCTTGAAAAAGAGCAGTTTGTGTCAGAGCTCTCTCAGCCCCGCCTACCTCACAGGGTGTCTGTTGTGGGGAGGGGAAGGGAAAGGAGTTTGTAAGCCGCTCTGAGACTCCAAGTGAAGGGCGGGGTATAAATCCAATCTCTTCTTCTTCTTCTTCTTCTAGTTGGAGATGCTGGGGTTTGAACCTGGGACTTTCCACATGCAAATCATATGTTCTGCCACTGATCCATAGATGAACAGGCAGATAGATCTGAACTCACAGTGGGGTTAGAATGGCTCAGTTTTAGACTACGTTTGTGAAACACCGCAGCTCTTTGTGTCCTAGGGTTGCCAGGCCCCGCCGGGCAACCGGTGGGGGATGGGGGGGAGTTACCGGGAGCAACAGGGAGGCCCATCCGACATACAGCAATGTGTCCATGTCGCTGCCTACATGACCCGGAAGTGACATCATCGTGTCCGGGACATCGGGGCAATGCTCCAGTATCTGAGCAAAAAGTCTATGGTAGATTTGACTTCTACCATAGAAATTTTGCCCAAATGCCAGAGTGTTGCCCTGACATCTCAGACATGATGATATCTCTTCTGGGCCACATAGGCGGTGACGGAGACAACGTCATTGCATATCAGATGGATCTCCCTCTTTTTCAGAGTAAGTTTCCCCCCACCAGCCAGCTGATCAGTGGTGGGGAGGTGAGGCCTGGCAGCAGAGGACCCCCTCCTTCACCAGGGGGGTTCTGGCAACCCTATTGTCTCCTCCCTGTTAATTCTTCCGGCTTTGAACTCCTATCCTGTTCTTACCAAGCCAGTGGGAGATATGGCAGGAATGAAACAGTGAGGATAAGCTGGAAGACTGAGCCCTACAAGGAAAGGCTAAGGGCCTTGGGAATGTTTAGTTTGGAGAAGAGGAGATTGAGGGGGGGCATGATTGCTCTCTTTAAATATTTGAAAGGCTGCCATTTTGAGGAGGGCAAGGAGCTGTTCCAGTTATCCTCTTGCCGTCAGCATATATGTTTGGGGGGGGTTGTTTGTTTGCTTTATTTTTCTGTTTTTGGTTGAAGGACAGAAGATGGAGAGCCAGTTTGGTGTAGTGGTTAAGTGCACAGGCTCTAATCTGGGTGAACCGGGTTTGATTCCCCACTCCTCCACTTGCACCTGCTGGTTGACCTTGGGCAAGTCATAGTTCTGACAAGAACTGTTCTTGAAAAAGAGTAGTTTCTGTTAGAGCTCTCTCAGCCCCACCTACCTCACAGGGTGTCTGTTGTGGGGAGGGGAAGGGAAAGGAGTTTGTAAGCTGCTCTGAGACTCCTTTGGGTAGAGAAGGGTGGGGTATAAATCCAATCTCTTCTTCTTCTTCCTTAAAAAAGAGATGGCTCGTCTTGGTTTCTTCTTCTTCTTCTTCTTCTTTGATGAAGATTGGTGTAGTGGTTAAGTCCACTTACTCTAATCTGGGAGAACCGAGTTTGATTCCCCACTCCTCCACTTGCACCTGCTGGATGACCTTGGGCAAGCCATAGTTCTGGCACAGCTGTTCTTGAAAAAGAGCAGTTTCTGTCAGAGCTCTCTCAGCCCCACCTACCTCACAGGGTGTTTGTTGTGGGGAGGGGAAGGGAAAGGAGTTTGTAAGCTGCTCTGAGACTCCTTTGGGTAGTGAAGGGTGGGGTATAAATCCAATCTCTTCTCTTTTTCTTCTTCTTTTTCAAAGAGTGGCTTAAACAACAAAGTTTACGCCTTTCACTGCTGATGTCTTCTTCAGCTGTAAGTCCGTCAATTGGCCATTTCCCCCCTGCTGTTTAAAGATCCGTTCAGGTAGCCCCAAACACCATTACAGGTGAGATGATGAGTATATATCATTTGGCACTAATTTCCTAACATCTAAGATTAGCGCCACATATTGTTTAGCATACAATTAAGAACATCAGCAAGACATTCTTGAAATAGCCTCCCCCCCCCAAGCAGTATTAATGTTATCAAATTGCCAATGAAACAAGAAAGGGGATAGAAGGAAGATCACTATGGCCCCTCTGCACTTGATTTTATCTCCAGGGTACAAGAACTCGTGGGCACTCAATGAAATTAATGAGCAGCAGGCTTAGAACAGATAAGAAGAAGTCCTTCTTCACCCAAAGAGTAATTATCATGTGGCATTCACTGCTGAAGGAAATAGTGGTGGCTACAAGCATAGACAGCTTCAAGAGGGGAATGGATAAACAGAGGTCGATTCGGGGGGAATCGTGGGGGATCGCAGTTCCCCTGGGTAAGGTGTGGGGGGCGGGGCACATGCTGAAGCCCCGCCCCCTGCTTCCGGCCCCCCCACTTCCGGCCCTCATTCAGCCAAGAGGAGGCAGGAGAAGAGGGAGGGTAAGTTGCTTCCTCCCCACCTCTCCCCACCCCTGCCTGCCTGTGGCCAGGGAGGGCCTTGGCGGGGCTTCCTCGCACTCCCGCCGGCCTTGCAGGTCCACCGCCGGGCCCCTGATGTTAGGGGGTGTGGCATATGCTAATGAGTTATGCTAATGAGTTCCCCTAGCTCTTTTTCTACGAAACGACCCCTGTGGATAAACATACAGAGCAGAGGTCCGTCAGTGGCTATTAGCCACAAGGCATAGATGGAATACTGTGTCTGAGACAGTGATGCTCTGTTTTCTTGGTGCTTGGGAGGCAAGTGTGAGAGGGTTTCTGGTGTTCTGGCCCCGCTGGTGGACCTCCTGATGGCACCTGGGTTTTGGCCACTGTGACACAGTGTTGGACTGGATGGGCCATTGGCCTGATCCAACATGGCTTCTCTTATGTTCTTATGTCTGAGGTTTTATGAGACTCTGGGTCTGCTATTGTTTTTGAACCATGGCCATAAGAACTAGAAACTTGCTGGTTTTCTAAACAAAAGCTATGATCCTTGACATTTCAGAGGATTCAAAGAGATCCCCATTCTGAGCAAGAGCATATACAGGAAACTGCATAATTTCCCAACAGATTTCCAAGCTCTCTGGGGAGGGGCTGTGGTTCAGTGGTAGAGCATCTGCTTGGCCTGCAGGAGGTCCTAGGCATCTCCAAAAAAAAGGATCATGTTGGAGGTGATGTGAAAGACCTCTCCCCAAGACTCTGGAGAGTCTAGTCTGAATAGACAATACTGACTTTGATGGATCAAGGGTCTGATTCAGTATAAGGCAGCTTTATCTGTTCATGTGTGTGTTCTAAAGATCTATCAAGAGAGTCAGTTCATGGAAGATACCTGTACAACCTTCCCCTCTCACTGAAATCATCCATACAGCCTGCCCAAGGAACATAAGAACATAAGAGAAGCCAATGTTGGATCAGGCCAAAAGCCCATCTAGTCCAACACTCTGTCACACAGTGGCCAAAAATACCAGGTGCCATCAGGAGGTCCAGCAGTGGGGCCAGGACACTAGAAGTCCTCCCAGTATTGCCCCCCCAACCACCAAGAGTCTAATCTGGAGAACCGAGTTTGATTTTTCCCCCTCCACATGAAGCCAGCTGGGTGACCTTGGGTCAGTCACAGTCCTCAAAAGAGCTCCCTCAGCCCCACCTCCCTCACAGGGTGTCTGTTCTGGGGAGAGGAAGGGAAGGAGATTGTAAGCCACTCTGAGACTCCTTCGGGTAGTGAAAAGTGGGATATAAGAAACAACTTCTTCTTCTTCACCATCTTCTCCTCCTCCCCACATTCTTTTCCTCCTTCTTTTCTTTGACCCCAGGATTAATGTTCCAGATCCAATCCTGGGAATATCTAACTTTGTTTTGTGTCATTTTTTTGATTCCCAAACATCTAGTAATTCACTAACATGTTAGTCAGTCTGTGATCAGAGTCCTTCAGCTCCAATGCTGATAGCACCCGGGAGGGGCATTAATTCCTTAAAGGTTTCTGACCCTGTGTCAGGCACACCTGGTTTGAGAAAGGTAATTTATTACGTTCCTGATTCTATGCTGGACACAGACAAGAAGATTACAGATAGTCTGTAGACAAGTTGTTTACAGCTCTCCACCATCAATGCACACTGAACTTTGGTTGGGTTGTTTTAAGAGAAATTCTCTTAATTCCTCTGACTCTCTGAAATCCAACAATTCTTTTATTTTCCAGTTTGGGGGGATTTGGAGTCTATGCCTAATCAATTCCATTTGGATCAAAGAGAAATTTGAAGAGAGGACAGGCAGTAAGGGAGGGCTTGCAAAATTTCAGAATTTCACTCTGTAGATGCTCAGAGGTAGGCAATACCTTCCTGTCTCCTGCTAGAGCACCACCCTGTGGTATGTAAACATAAAACAACCACAAGGTTTGAAGGTACAAAAGGGTGCGTTTGATTTCTCCGCAAAGGAAAATCCAAAAAGAAATGAAAGAGAAATTCCTCTTTTAAGAGAGAAACCAGAGAAACAATGGCTAAAAATGACTTCTGTAAAAACAGTGCTAACACATAACTATGCTAATTTCTATTGAAGTCAAAATAACTCCGTCAAGGACCTTCCTTCTGAAAGACCAGGTGAAGGTGCTGTCCAGGTGTGCTTTTTATTAACTCCAGACTATCAATCCCTTCTGAATACACCAACAGAATGATATCTAAGAAGTACCTAAGAACATAAGAGACGCCAATGTTGGATCAGGCCAAAGGCCCATCCAGCCCAACACTCTGTGTCACACAGTGGCCAGAAATACCAGTGCCATCAGGAGGTCCACCAGTGGGGCCAGGACACTAGAAGCCCTCCCACTGTTGACCCCCCCAGCACCAAGAAGACAGAGCATCCCTTGCCCCAGAGCCCCTATCTATACCTTGTGGCTAATAGCCACTGATGGACCTCTGCTCCATATGCTTATCTAATTCCCTTTTGAAGCCGTCCATGCTTGTAGCCGCCACCACTTCCTGTGGCAGTGAATTCCAAGTGTTAATCACTCTTTGGGTGAAGAAGTACTTCCCTTTATCCTTTTATCCGTTCTAACCCGATCTACCTGATATCTCCTTTGTGGTTCCTAAGACATTAAAACCTCTTGTCCTTGGAGGAAGGGGATAAAACACTAATTTAGCAACATGGAGTAACATATTGGACACAGGAGGGGAAGATATACTTAATCCTGTGTCGCCCACCCCACCATACTCTGTTGTTGTTGTTGTTCAGTCCCGCAGTTGAGTCCGACTCTTCGCGACCCCATGGATCATCTCCCGCCAGGCCCTCCTGTCTTCCGCCGTCCTCTGAAGTTGGCTCAATTTCATGTTCATTGCATCGATGACACTGTCTAACCATCTCATCCTTTGCCGTCCCCGTCTTCTTTGACCTTCAATCTTTCCCAGCATCAGGGTCTTCTCCAGGGAGTGCTCCCTTCTCATTTGGTGGCCAAAGTATTTGAGCTTCAGTTTCATTATCTGGCCTTCCAGAGAACAGTCAGGGTTGATTTCTTTTAGGATTGACTGATTTGATCTTCTTGCAGTCCAGGGGACTCTCAAGGGGCCTGTGCTATGCAGCTGCAAAACAGCTGGGTCAGAGGCTGATTTGCTGCAGAAGGGGTTGCAGAGTGTGCAGGTTTTCATCTGCAACTTCCATCCTCCAGCTATTTTTCAGACCTGTGTAGTCGGGATGGCCTGATCAGACCATCCCGACACCATGGGAGCACGCTGGAGAGATCACACAGGGGAAAGTCCGTCCGTTTGCTACTGGACTTTCCCTGGTCTTTTTACTCTGCTGCTACGGCAGAGCAAAACATAAGAACATAAGAACATAAGAGACGCCAATGTTGGATCAGGCCAAAGGCCCATCCAGCCCAACACTCTGTGTCACACAGTGACCAGAAATACCAGGTGCCATCAGGAGGTCCACCAGTGGGGCCAGGACATTAGAAGCCCTCCCACTGT
>NW_015168734.1:58590-58800 GCF_001447785.1 Gekko japonicus | reverse complement strand
ATCTAATTCCCTTTTGAAGCCGTCCATGCTTGTAGCCGCCACCAATTCCTGTGGCAGTGAATTCCAAGTGTTAATCACTCTTTGGGTGAAGAAGTACTTCCTCTTATCCGTTCTAACCCGACTGGTCAGCAATTTCATGGAGTGCCCACGAGTTCTTGTATTGTGAGAAAGGGAGAAAAGTACCTCTTTCTCTACCTGCTCTTTCCCATG
>NW_015168734.1:58288-58473 GCF_001447785.1 Gekko japonicus | reverse complement strand
CTTTTCTGCACTTTTTCCAAAGCTATAATATCCTTTTTAAGGTGTGGTGACCAGAACTGCAAAATGGGTTGCCGACGGGTGCGGGGCACTTCCCAGATATTCGCTTCTGATCACGCCCTTTAAATCCGCCAGCAATTTGCGCCTATGGCAGGTCTAATTGTGTGTGTGATCGCGCCTATCGTTTT
>NW_015168734.1:32993-54521 GCF_001447785.1 Gekko japonicus | reverse complement strand
CAGGTAGCCAGTAAACAGCTAGAAATTTCGGGTTGGTGGGGCATGGGGGATTTTTGTGGGGCAGTAGGGGGAGGAGGGGGGAGGGGACACCCACACACCTTCCCTGAACTACAGGTGGTGAATAACAGCTAGAATTTTCGGGTGGGGGGGGCAGGGGGGTTTTTTGGGGGGCAGTGGGGGGAGGAGGGGGGAGGGGACACCCACATACCTTCCCTGAACTACAGGTGGTGAAATCGGCGCTTGAAGTTCAGGGAAGGAGTGTAGCTGCTCCTCTCCCTCCCTTCCTGCAAGATTTAAAGGGCCCTCCAGCTGATTGGCAGGCCATGTGTTCCATCCAATCAGCTGCAGAGGCCTTTTAATGTCATGGGGGGAAGGAGAGAGGGGCAGCAGCTATTTGGGGGCATGCCTCACACTTGAGGGGGCAGAGCCCCAAAATGCCCCACTGTAGCGATGGGCCTGCCAGTAAGATCAACGGATAGAAACAAGTGAGCATGTAAATGCAAGAGTTAACAAAAAGAACGTGAACATGAAGCTAGAGTCCAGCAGCACCCCCAAAACAAACTAAGCTCAACCCTGTGTACGTGAGAGAACAGAGACTCAGCGTGTGCATACTTCTTCACATACATTAAAACAGATTTCCTCAAATATTGCATGCAGGTGGGGGGGTTAGTTGCCAGTCAAGAGGCATAAGTAACTGAGCAATAAACATAGCTAAGATTGGAATAAAACATATAGTAGGACATGTAAATAGCAGCAATTTGGCATATGGATAATAAAGGAGCTGACAACAGATGTGAGACCCAAGTTTGAGTCCAGTGGTCTCTATAAGACTAACAAAGTTTAATTTCTGGGTATTAGTAAGAACAGAATGATTTAGCATGTGTAGTGAGATAAGAAGCTGATGTCTCTGTTAAGCCCTGGGGGTTCCATTGTCCTCTGTATTGTAATAACTTGTAATTCAGCAATCTCCAATTCCAGTCTGTTTCTGAAATTCCTTTGCAATAAAACAGTTACTTTGATGTCACCTATTGAATGTCCTGGAAGGATGAAGTGTTGTCCTACAGGTTTCTCAGTCTTGTGATTCTTGATGTCAGATTTGTGTTCATTTATCCTTTGGCATAGGATTTGACCTGCTTGCCCTATGTAGAGATTTATCCTTTGGCATAGGGTTTGACCTGCTTGCCCTATGTTAGAAGGTGAGCAGGTGAATAAGCCTGAGATGGTGTAGTTGATGTCGTTAGGCCCAGTGATTGTGTTTTCTGGGTGTATGCAGCAGCAAAGTTGGCATCTGAGTTTGTTGCAAGCTTTGGTACCCGTGTCCATGTTTAAATTAGATGTTGTATTATTGTGGGTGAGGAGCTGTTTGAGCTTGGGGGGCTGCCTGAGTGCTAGAAAGGGTTTGCCTCCAATCCTTGTGAAAGAGAACTATCATTCTCCAGTAGAGGCTGTAAGTGGCTGCTGATGCACTGAACTGTTTTGAGTTGAGAGCTGTATGTGACCACTACTGGTGTTCGGTTATTGTCTCTTTTGGGCCTGTCTTGCAACAAGGTTTTCTCTGGGTATCCTTCTTGCTTTGTTAATCTGTTTCTTGACTTCATCAGGTGGATATTTTAGTTCCTAAAAGGTTTGTTGTAGATCCCTCATCATGAGGATCTCTGCTTGTGGGATTGGAGCAGATGCAGCTGTAGCGTAGAGCCTGGCTGTATACAATGGATCGTTTGGTATGTTTAGGATGGTGGTATGTCTCTTGGTCAGTAGGTTTCTGGTATAAGGTGGTGTCTATGCGTCCATTGTGTATTCTTACAGTAGTGTCCAGAAATTGTATTCCTTGCATAGATTGGTTCATTGACATGATAGACAGCCGCTGATTTTAAGAAGAATCCATTTGTAACCTTCAGCACCATGGACAGTGCTCATTAGACAAGTCATAGTAATCATCAGCAAGGATTTAAGCTATAGAATCCACTGCCAGTGGAGGCAGCGATGACCACAGGGACGGCGAGCTTTAAAGGGGGGGTTGGCAAATTCATGGAGGAGAGGTCTTCTTTAACTAGGTGCAAAAGCCTTCTATATTATGCTGGCTTAAGAGTTCTCCATGAACACTGTCTGAATATTTATAGTAGTAGCAAACCAATCCTCTTTTCTACCCGGCTGGAAGCCTTCGAGAAGACAAGACTGGCTTGCTCCTTTACAAACACTTGAAATGGAACCAGAAGTAAGTTTTTTTAATTAGATAATTAAATTATAAATTAATATGAAAAATTTAAATAATACTCCATTCAGCTTCGTGTTGCTTTTCATTTAAAATACCATAAGTTATTTTCCAGGATTATTTGAAGAACATAAAGAAGAAGTTAAGAATATATTTCCAGAGCAATGCAACAAGGAAAATACATACATAATAACGTATATTTTTACAGTGGCAAGAATAATGTTAGCAGAATGTTGGAAATCAGATGTATTAACCTCGGGAGAGGAACTAATAGAAAAACTGTTAATGTTGGCAGAAATTGATAGATTAAGTTTAATATTACAAGGAAAAGACCAGGAGGCATATGAGAAAAGATGGGGAAAACTATGTGTATGGTTGAATAATATCATGTGAAATAATGACTCACAAAAATATAAATGTATACATGTTAAAGGCTATATATAACGTGAACAAATTATAAATAAACGGGGGGAGAAGAAGTTAATAGAACACATGACCACGGAAACGTCTTCGGACAGCGCTGGCTCTTTGGCTTTGAAACGGAGATGAGCACCACAACCCTAGAGTCAGATTCGACTGGCTTTCGAGCAAGGGAACCTTTACCTTTACCTTTAATAGAACATTGAGTTGTAGCAAGAGGCTGACACCGTTCAATACGATTACTCCTGAGGAAGACTGGGACGAAATGAGTTTGTATCCGGGTGCTCATTGTGAATGATGGACTTGTAATATTGCAAAGTTTTATGTATAGTATAATATGATTCTTACTAAATGTCTTAGTCATTTATATCACAGCATCCAGGGAAGGCCAGATGGACCACTGGTCTGATCCAGCATGCTCAACTTATGTTCTAATTTTCTTTTCTGATCCACAAACATGAGCCAGTTTGGTGTAGTTTGTAGTTTTCCTTCTCTTATGTTCTTATGAGAGGTGCTAACCCCGAACAGAAGTTTGAAAGTTGAAAAAGCAAAGATGAGAAGTTTAAACCCTCATCTACTGGAAAACTCACCCCAGGCCTGCTGTTTTGTGTACTGAGTAGCATCGTATAGTGGTTGGAAAATGTTCAGCTCAGATCTGGAAGACATGGGTTCAGATTCCAGCTCTGCCATGAAGCTCTGAGTGACCTTAGGCCTGTCATAGCTTGAACTACCTCAAAATAGTGTTGTAACAATTCAGTGTGAAAAGGAGAGTAACATGCTGCCCTGAGCTCCTTGGAGAAAGAGAGGGAGAGAGATGGACAGATGGATAGACAGACAGAAAAGAGCAAGAGTCCAGAAGCTTGTTAAAGACTAACAAAATTTGTAACAGAGTATGAGCTTCTTCAGATACAGCAAGAATGTGAGTCCATCTGTCATTATATCTTGGAGAGTGGAGTGATTTCAGATGCCGGATGACAATAGCAGGTGAATGACAATAGCAGGTGTGATTGGATTATGTGCAATATGCAAAGGGCCAGTAGGAGTTGATAAATCAGCATGGGAAATGAGACTGGAAACCTAGGTCTCAGTTCCTAAATAATCTTTACCCAGCAATAACTCAGCAAAAGCTTACTTCAGCCTAAATAATATTTTTATCATCCTAAAATACCGCCAATATCATTTTAATATGCACGTAATTTTGAAAGCTACCAAAAAAGATAAAGTAAAAAGAGCTTAAAAACATTCTTGTCTTGAATGCTGTGGTTTCTGATGTCAAACTTATGTCCATTAATTCTTTGTCGAAGGGATTGACCTAATGTAGAGGGTGGAAGTGCATTGCTAACACGTGATGGCATAATCACATTAAGGGTGAGCGGGAGTATGAACCTGAGATAGTATGGCTGATGTTGCTGGGTCCAGTGATGGCGTTGCCAGGAGCTATTATATGAGAGCAAAGTTGGCATCCTACCTACTTCACAGAGTGTCTGTTGTGGGGAGAGGAAGGGAAGGAGACTGTAAGCTGTTCTTGGACTCCAAGTGAAGGGCGGGAATAAATCCAATCTCCTCCGCCAGTTTGGTGTAGTGGTTAAGTGTGCGGACTCTGATCTGGGAGAACCGGGTTTGATTCCCCACTCCTCCACTTGCACCTGCTGATGTGACCTTGGGTCAGTCACAAGCTCTGGCACAGCTGTTCCTGAAAGAGCAGGTTGTGTCAGAGTTCTCTCAGCCCCACCCACCTCACAGGGTGTCTGTTGTGGGGAGGGGAAGGGAAAGGAGTTTGTAAGCCGCTCTGAGACTCCAAGTGAAGGGTGGGGTATAAATCCAATCTCTTCTCTTCTTCTCCTCCTCCTCCTTCTCCTCCTCTTCTTCTTCTTCTTCTTCAGCATGTTCTTGCTTTTGAGCATATGTGGCCTATAAACGTGATTGATTAGCCGAGAACCCGTTTCCTATTATTGTTTCTGCTTTGCCTTAAATAGCTAGACATCAGATGTCTCTTCAGCTCAGAACTCTACTGTAGCAAAGATGCCAAACAGCTAGACAAGCCAGCTGTTACAATGATCACAGAATGCTCCTGCTTAACGTAATTCATGACCCAAATCATTGTTTGGTCTGGGGAGGGGGGGGGTCCTATCCAACAAGAGCATAGATCACTAGAGAGTTTGAACTGCATTTTTATCCATTGCAGGGGCTGTCGTGATCGCCTTTGTGGTCTGCTGGCTCCCCTATCACGTGCGGCGACTTATGTATTGTTACGTGCCAGAGGATCAGTGGACGGAGTGAGTAACTTCATTTTTTTTTAACATTAACAACAAAATGTTTTCTGCATCAAATCGAGCCTGAACTCTCCCTAGAAGCTAAAACGACTGGACTGGAGCTATTGTGCTTTGGGCCCTGACCTAGATAGCCCAGGCTAGGCCAATCTCATCTGATCTTGGAAGCTAAGCAGGATCGGACCTGGCTAGTATTTGGGTGGGAGACCACCAAGGAATACCAGGGCCATGATGCAGAGGCAGGCAAGGGCAAGCCAGCTCTTGAAAACCCTACAGGGTTGCCATAAGTCAGCTACGGCTGAATGGCAGCGACGACAACAAACTGTACTTTGGTCACACTGTGAGAGGACAAGAGTCACTGGAAACGACAACAGTGGTGGGGAGGGGAAGGGAAAGGAGTTTGTAAGCCGCTCTGAGACACCTTTGGGTAGTGAAGGGCGGGGTAGAAATCCAATCTCCTCTCCTCTTGACTGATTGATCTTAAATTGGAAAGATAAAATACAATTTCTAAGATTTTTCATCAAAGTGCTTCCAAAAAAAAATTATTGTCTCACACCACCCATATCTGAGAGATTCAAGGGTTTTAGGTGTCGCTACCTGATATATACTCAGTTACTTGAACCTCACGTGACTGTATTAAAACCATGTAATTCATTTCCTCTGAAGGTGTGAGGTAAGATGGCTCTGAGTTTAGAAATGACTTTCCTATTGAAATTCTTGTTTCAAAACTGTGACCCGTTTGCTCTTAGTTTAGTTCTTGGAATGAAGCCATTTATTCATATTTCTCCTCCACAAAGATGGAATAGAAACAGCCATGCGGACACAACTGGAAACAGAGCAGGGGTCATTGAGGGGAGTGGGGGGGAATAGCTGTGAATTTCCTGCATTCTGCAGGGGGGTGGACTAGAAGAAGAAGAAGAAGAAGAAGAAGAAGAAGAAGAAGAAGAAGAGGAAGAGGAAGAGGAAGAGGAAGAGGAAGAGGAAGAGGAAGAGGAAGAGGAAGAGGAAGAGGAAGAGGAAGAGGAAGAGGAAGAGGAAGAGGAAGAGGAAGAGGAAGAGGAAGAGGAAGAGGAAGAGGAAGAGGAAGAGGAAGAGGAAGAGGAAGAGGAAGAGGAAGAGGAAGAGGAAGAGGAAGAGGAAGAGGAAGAGGAAGAGGAAGAGGAAGAGGAAGAGGACCAGGTCATCCAGCAGCTGCAAGTGGAGGAGTGGTGAATCAACCCTGGTTCTCCCAGATTTGAGTCCGCGCACTTAACCACTACACCAGACTGGCCCTTTGGGTCCCTTCCAGCTCTGTTTCTATGTGTCTAAACGTTTACAGAAATCGTCAGGCTTGCTTTGTGTAATAAACTGCACCATTAGCAGTCAGGGTACATTTACTTGTTATTTATTTGTTTGTTTATTTATTTAAAACATTTATCAGCTTCCTCTCTCCTTATGGAACTCAAGGTGGCCCACAATTATCAATAAAAATACATAACGCAGAGTATATAAGAATACATAAACCCAAAATTTAAAATCACAATGTAGGACTGTTTTCATCAAATGCAGTCCTAAACAAAACCATCTTCAGCTGCCTCCTAAGGACCGGGGGCAGGTGCACCTCTCCAAGGAGGGATAGTTCCATAATCCTGGGACCACCACTGATAAGACTCTCTCTCATGTACCCACCGAACAAGGTTCTTTGATTGATGGGACAGTCAGGATCTCAGTTCCCAGGCAGGAACATATAGGAGAATACAAAGCCTTTTAGGGCTTCAAAGGTCAAAACCAACACCTTGAATTGGGCTTGAGAGTGGATCAGTAGCCAGTGTAATTGTTGTAATAGCAGGGTCACATACTCCTGACAGCTGGCCCCAACCAACAATCTAGCCTCATGACAGTCAGGGCCGGCTCGTCAATGACAAAATTTAGGCAGCTGCCTATGGGCACCGGCTTGACGAGGGCGCCGCTCTGGCCTGCCTGCCGCCCTGCCTTCCCCTCCCACAAAAGCCAGCCGAGCCAGAGCTAGGTGCGAACATCAGGCTGCTATTCCTATGGTGCAGCAGCGGGTCTTCCGGCGAGGGAGGCAGCCTTCGCCACTGGCGGGGATGCCGTTTTAGGCCTCCAGAGACGTGGGGAGGGGAGGAGCACACATGGAAACGTCCCCGGGGGTGGAGGAAAAGGGCCCGGCAGCCTGGTGGGCCACACGTCACGCGCGGCCGCCCCTCCCCTCCCGGCAGCCACCCCAGGTGGGCAGAGCTTGCTCTGGCCACACTCCTGCTCCGGAGCTGTCATGCAAGCAGCCCCATCCTGCAGTTCCAGCCAGGAGGGACTGCGGCAGGAGCACCCCCCCGCCCCCCACCTTTGTTGTGCTCCTGAAACCAGACCGCTGGCACTTGCGGAACGGGGGGAGGCACCAGAAAATTGGGGGGCCCACCAGAATGGGGGGAGCGCCTAGTGTGCAAAAAAACCTGGGGCCGGCCCTGATGACAGTTCTGCCTTCCACAGTCCTCCTATTCAACTGATGGCGTCTTTCTCCTCCTTTCTCACCAGCTTCCTTTTCGACTTCTACCACTACTTCTACATGCTGACGAACATCCTCTTCTACGTCAGTTCCGCCATCAACCCGGTCTTGTACAACCTGGTGTCGGCCAACTTCCGCCAGATCTTCCTCTCGACACTCATGTTTGTGTGCCTGCCCTGGAGAAAGAAGACGAAGAGGACCAAGTTCAACAGGAAGTCCAACAGCATCTCCAGCAACCATACTTTCTCTAGCCAAGTCACCAGGGAAACCACATACTGAGACCTGGGCATTGCCAAAGGAAGGGAAGAACGAGTGTCCCAATTCAGGACTGAATTGGACCTTGCAAAGAGGGCTGTACCGCTTTTCGACATGGCTTCCGAGTTCACTATAGCATGAATGTGTTTTTGCTGGTCGCCATACCTTGGAACGAGTCGATGTTCGTTCTACCAGTTAAATTCGGGGTTCTTTTCATGCATCGGCTTTTGCCTCTCGTGAGTAGCGTCTCCATGTTTTGTAACTTTGATCTGGCGTAAAAGTCACCTGTGACATCATCGAGGAAGCCATGGCGGTCATTGAGTCAACGCTGGCCAAGCTTGAATGTCTCTTCATTCATCGATGTCTCCATTTTGAAAGGCTACGGGAACATTAAAAAGACGGAGACCGCCTCTTCTGGCGGCTCTGAGACTGTAAAATGACATGGAGGCCGGTTAGTTGTCAAGGTTGTTTGTTTAGTGGGAAGGAACAGTTGTTTTGAGGGAGAGGGAAACCGACCCGATTGGTCTTTGTAGAAAGAAGAATGTAAACCGTTCAATTCAGAAGGGCATGCGATACTCAGGGAATGAGACTGTTTAAGGAATTAGATCTGAACTCCGTTGAGTACAGAGCATTTGGGAAAGCCAATCTGGGCTCCCATCGTTGCATAAGGTAGAATGCCTTGGTTGGTCCGTGGTGCCATCTTGGGTTTAGCTTTGAAGAGCAACATTTTCCGTGTGTGCTTTTTTGACCCAGGAAACCATCTTCCTTTGTTTCGAATGTGCCTGGTATAGGGGGGGGGCTTGATAAATGCCTCCAGTTAGTGCTACAAGATTTAAGTATCTTTACATGGATGCTATTGGTAGAGAGGGGGTGCCGGCTAAGCCCACACAATGGCAGAGGATACCCGCATCTTTTGCTTACTGCTGAAATAGACTTGGGACTTGGGTGCATGGCCAACGTCTTGCACTGACTTGCAGTTGTGTAACCTTTGTGTTGGTGCCAACAACATAAGTTTCAAGAGTTGGGCTGAATGTAGGGGCGGGGAAGGCTCTGCTTAGAGAGCTTGGCAGTGGGAGGACAAGAAGGGATGAGGCAAGGAGTTAGGCAATGGCAGAGGTCATTTCGGGGGGATCGCAGGGGGATTGCAGTTCCCCCGGGTGAGGGGCGGGGGGCGGGGCACACGATAAAGCCTCACCCCCTGCTTCCGGCCACCCCACTTCCAGCCTTCATTCAGCCAGGAGGAGGCAGGAGAAGAGGGAGGGTAAATTGCTTCCTCCCCGCCTCTCCCCACCCCTGCCTGCCTGGGGCCAGGGAGGGCCTTGGTGGGGCTTCCTCGCACTCCCGCCGGCCTTGCAGGTCCACCGCCGGGCCCCTGATGTCAAGGGGTGTGGCATATGCTAATGAGTTATGCTAATGAGTTCCCCTAGCTCTTTTTCTACAAAATGACCCCTGGGCAATGGTATACGAAATTGCCTATGGGGGCAGTTGTCCGTAGCCAAGCAGGGTTGTAGCTGTGGCTCAGTGGAAGAGTCTCTGCCTTGCATGCAGACTATCCCAGGTTCAATCCCTGGCATCTCCAGTTAAAAGGACCTGATAACAGGGGACATGAAAGACCACTACAAGAGACCTTGGAGAGCAGGAGGTCCTCGCCTTGATGGACCAGTGGTCTTTTAGTGGGCAGCGCTAAGCTCGTGCAGTTTAATGAGGCTTCCTCCAACTTAAGCATCCCTTCTGTTGGAGGAAGAGCCTCTTTAGTTGGAGATGGGCTCCTTAGGCGTGAGGAAGGCTTCTTGAACTTTACTAAATGGAGTAGTAAGGATCCAGGCAAGTATAAGCCCTGGGTGCATGTGCAGATTAAATGAGTGGGAGAGAGAAAACAGATCTAGAGCAGGAGTCCCCCGAGGTGGTATCTGTGGGCTCCGTGGTGCCCACCAACACCTTTCCTGGTGCCTGCCAAGTGTTTTTAGAAAGTGGGCGGGGCCAGGTGGAGCAAGGCTTCGGATTGGCCACCGGAGATCTGAGTGGTGGTGCAGATTTTTAACAGCATGGCTTTGGCGGCAGCGGCCGCCACAGCACAAGGACCTTCGCCACGTGACTGGAGGTGAGCTGCGGCAGCCATTTTGTGGCTGGCTCCACCCCCCACAGTGGCCATCTTGTGGCAGCCATTTTGTGGCTCTGCCAACCACACTCTGGTCTTCAAAACGGACTGCAGGCTTAGAAAGTTTGGGGACCCCTGATCGGGAATATTTCAGGAAACGCGTGAAGAAATGAGTATGGAGAGCTTTCGAGGAGAGAAGGAGCAGTGTGTGAGAAGTAGGTAGGAATGGAGCTGTTTCAGGACCACAGAACTTAACGAATCTCTTTTTAGCATTGTTCATTCGTGCAGTAAAGCAGAGTTCCTCTATGGAGCTCATGAATGTGTATGGTCATCTGCTGAATGAATCTGCACAAAAACCCTGAGATATAGGGAAGTGTCCATGGGTCTGCAGCACTTCTAGTTCCAGAATCTTCAGTATCAGGTGCTGAAGGAAGTCCTTCTGTTGCCTGAGACTCTGTAGAGCCACTGCTCAATACTGAAGTAGAAGAGAAGAAGAGAAGAGATTGGATTTACACCCTACCCTTCACTAACCAAAGGAGTCTCAGAGCGGCTTACAATCTCTTTACCCTTCCCCTCCCCACGACTGACACCCTGTGAGGTAGGTGGGCACTCCATGAAATTGCTGAGCGGTCGGGTTAGAACGGATAAAAGGAAGTACTTCTTCACCCAAAGACTGATTAACACATGGAATTCACTGCCACAGGAAGTGGTGGCGGCTACAAGCATGGACGGCTTCAAAAGGGAATTAGATAAGCATATGGAGCAGAGGTCCATCAGTGGCTATTAGCCACAAGGTATAGATAGGGGCTCTGGGGCAAGTGATGCTCTGTCATCTTGGTGCTTGGGGGGGGTCAACAGTGGGAGGGCTTCTAATGTCCTGGCCCCACTGATGGACCTCCTGATGGCACCTGGTATTTCTGGCCACTGTGTGACAGAGTGTTGGACTAGATGGGCCTTTGGCCTGATCCAACATTGGCGTCTCTTATCTTCTTATGACCACTGTGCTGACCCAGCAGGGCTCTTCTGATGTTCTTAAGAAGGTCTTGTCCTCTCTGCCCTGTTGTTGGCTGTCCAGAGGAAATGATTGGCCACTGTGTGAGACAGGATGCTGGACTAGACGGACCACTGGTCTGATTCAGCAGGGCTCTTCTGATGTTCTCTTACGTGAAGGAGCATTTAAACATTAGTCTCCCTCACCTGATTGGCCACTCAATTTCAAATCTGCATTCTGCTATAGAGACTCACTGGGTCACCTTTGTCCAGTCCCCCCCCCTCTCTCTCTGCCTAACTTACCTCACAGGGTTCTTGTTGTGAAGATAAGTGGAGAAGGGGATAACAATGTTGTAAGCCACTCTGGACCCCCACCTGGGAGACAGCTTGCTTGCCACTGAAGTTTTTCTCCTGTGATATGCAGCCATAGGGAAGTGTTGGATGTGTTGTTTTAGAACAGGGAGATCATGAGTCCCTGCATGAACGATGTAGCACCGCAGGGTGACCCAAACCCCCCTACGACATCCTGTGGTTCCAAGGCATGGGGTCCCTGAGTAGACAGGGTGATGGAGTTGGGGAAATTCAGCCTCTTTAGCTCCAACAGAGGCCATCCCCTTAAACGGGAAAGGGACTCATTGTAAGTAGAAAGTTTGAAAATAACACGAATAGAGAGATGTCATCTAAGGATGGCTCTGACAAGTGATTTAGGTTGCTTGTTGGCAAACTAGGTGAACAGTAAAATGAACTGTCAAGGACAACTCATCTAGGCTTTTTTCCCCCCAGTGCTACGGGAAGGTTGTCTGAGCAGGAGCGAGACATTGGTTTAATAGCAGGGAAGTCTGCGTTACATGAAATTGAGTTAGGCGGACCACGCACCGTCTAATTAGATGTTTCTAATTTTCACTTCGGACTGGAGAAGAAGACAAGAAATTCAGGGAAGCGAAGCGAGAGCAGATGGATCGCATTTGTTTCAACAGTCCGCCATATGACTTCTCGAAAATACATTTCCGAGGATCCTTTTCAGTGCTCGGTTTCCCTGACAGTGTCGTCCATTCGACAGCCCAAGAAGTCAGGCTCCAGAATGCATTGCCTCCCCCATTAAATTCCCTGCCAGCCCGGATTCTCTCTCTAAAGGTCTGTCCGGCATGCATCCATGCAGATAAGGCAGTGCCCTTCGTCTTGTCTCTGGTTCCGCCGCATGCCAGGTTTTGCTTCAGTGACTCTGTTCTTAAAGAAACAAGTACAACAGAAGGGCAGATGGAAGGCCTAACGGGGACACGACATGCAAACGGGGAAATAAACAGATGCTTTCATTGGCTGTGTCAAATGGCTTTTCAGAACACAGGACAAATGCCTTGCTCGCTACTGCCGGATACTGCCGTTGGCTTCAGTCAAACGTCCCTTATGTAGGGCAACAGTGGGGTTTTCCCCCCCATAAGCAGACTTTCATGCAAATTGCATGACACGGCAAAAAGCTTCTCATGCGCAATAATTTCGAGTCGTGTTCCAATCTCTTGTCGCGTGTGGTACGCCGTACAGTAATTCTGTTGCAAACTGAAACGACAAAAGAGCCGACCGAGAATCGCTAAGGAATATTCCCCACTGCTGAACACGAAACGAACCGTTTCGGCCATTTGTTTCTGGGTTCTGTTTGGGGCTACAGTTGCCAGAACAAAATGTGATAATAAAGGGCAGCTATTCTGTTCCATGGGAAGGAAGGTGGTATGGTACAGCCCGATCTCATCAGATCTCAGATGCTAAGCAAGGTTGGTACTTGGAAGGGAGGCCACCAAGGAAGTCTCTGCAGAGGAAGGCAGTGGCCAACCACCTCTGCTTCTCACTTGCCTGGAATTAGCCTTGCTGGGGTTGCCATGTCAGAAGCAGTGTTCCCTCTAAGCTGAGTTAGTGTGAGCTAGCTCACAGTGTTTTAGCCTCCGGCTCACACATTTTTGCCTCAGCTCAGGAAGGAGGGCTCCAGAGCAAACAAACTGATGCAGTAGCCAAATCGCTCGCTCACAACTTTAATGCCAGTAGCTCACAAAGTAGAATGTTTGCTCACAAGACTCCACATCTTAGAGGGAGCATTGGTCAGAAGCTAAGCCAGGTCGGTACTTGGAAGGGAGGCCACCGAGGAAGGCTCTACTACATTACTTGATACTAGCACTGTGATCAGTCTTCACTAGGGGGTGAAGAGGAAATTAATAAGCTTCAGAAATGGATGTGGAGATAATGCAAGATACGGAGGAATGGCCCAGTACAGAAATTTCTCAAGCGACATATGAACAATGTAAAAAGTTTTTGGGTGATGAGATTCAACGAGCGGTTAAAATAGCATTCGAAAATCTCTCAGAGGGATTGCCTGCCTCTGCATAGCAACCCTGGAGTTCCTTGGTGGTCTCCCATCCAAGTACTAACCAGGGCCGATCCTGCTTAGCTTCCAGGATCTGATGAGATTAGGCTACCCTGGACCATCCAGGTCAGAGCTTTGAAAGCTTATACCCTGAAAAAGTCTTTAAGGTGCTTCTGGACTCAGATCTAGCTAGTCTAGATGTATTTCTTCTCCCGGTTTGAACTATTATCATATCCTATCCCTGAAGTCTCAGGGCAAGGAACAACACTAGGAATAAGCAGTCAAAATAATCGGCACCATCTTTTTTTAAAAAAATAGCAACTAGAAACTCCTCCTCACCCATGGCCACCACCACCACCCCAAAAAAATGCCTTAATAAAAACGTTTGGGATAAACTATGCTTTATGAGAAACACGTGGCTGCCAGTGAAAACAGATCTCCATGTCAGGTTCTCGCCTTCTCGTTTGCAGAGTGCAGTCAAGCCTGTCCCGTGTCCTGATGTCATCGCTTTCTACATTAGCCACACCATCCCCATATCATGAACTGCCTCTGGCGGGAGTCAGAAAAGGCACAGTCCGATGACATCAGAACACAGGATACCTTGTTCTACGTGTTACGAGAGAACTCAGCACAGGGATGCCAATTTCAGCGGCAACCTCAAGTCTCTTGTAAAGTACAGCTCTGCCCTTGCTTCCTGAACACATTCTTGCTCAAGATGGGTAGCCGTGTTTGTCTGTAGCAGTAGAAAGGAGCGGGTGTCCAGTAGCACCTTAAAGACTGGTGTGGCAGGGGAGGAGCTTTCGTGAGTCACTGCTCAGTTCTTTGGCTATCTGAAGAAGTGATAGTGACTCACGAAACCTCCTACCCTGCCACATATTTTGTTAGTCTTTAAGGGGCTCCTGGACTCATGTTCTTGTTCAGAATCGTCTGGGCCTCAAAGGTCCCAGCACTGGGAAGAGGCTGCAAAGAATGTCATGTTTCGTGCCCTTGCTGTGAACAAGAGATTGTAAGGTACAGGGCTATTTTGGGGGAACGGAGTTCTGGCTGGCTCCCGAGTTGGCCACGCCCAGCAGGAACTCATTAGCATAATAGGCCACACCCAACAGCAGAAACTCATTAGGATTGGCTACATTAGGGGTGTGTGGCCTAACATGCAAAGGCGTTCCTGCTACAAAAAAAGGCCTTGGGTTTTGAGAACAAACAAGGTAAACAGAATAACAAGCAAAAGGTGGGTGTGGCTGGATAACCACACTTCTGGTAACATGGGGGTGCGGCCTAATGTGCTAATGAGCTGTGATGTCGGGGGTGTGGCCTAATATGCTAATGAGTTTTGCTGTTGGGTGTGGCCTATTATGCTAATGAGCTCCTGCTGGGCCTTTTCTACAAAGAGACCCCTGCTGTTCAGTATGATGACATGGAGGGACACACAACACAACACAGGTTCTCCCTGTGGCCCACTGAGATGTCAGTAAGGGGCAATGAGTTTTGAGAATAAGGGATTTCTGACCATTCCCTTTCTGGCATATTAGAAAAGAAATGTTTTCCAGCGCTTAATTCTCAGAGGAGAGGAGGCAATGGAGTTGACGTCTGCTCAGAAATCACATTTTCTTCCTTGGAAGCGAATGACACATACAGTGCAAAGGTCTCTGACGTACAGATGGCTACGGACTGTGTTTTAAGTCTATGGTACTGTATTATTCTTGTTTGCTCTACACACCTCGAGGATCCTTTTTAAAGTGGAAAGGTAGCTTTGCACGTGCCCTAAATCAATCCTTAAATTTTCTCATGTTCAAGGCTAGATGGGACGGGAATCTGGTTGTGGGATCCATCATCCCATTGTTTGCTAGGGTAGATTTGGCTGATCTGGCTGGCTAGGCACATGTCCCCTTCCTCCCTCACCACATGCATCTCTCCTGAAGCTCCATGCTCAGTGGAACAGGACGACTGTCCCAGATAGAAGGACCGTTCCATTCCTCAGTCAAGGGTATACAGTAGCTGCACTCCCCTGCTAGAACTTCCATATTCCAGGGCTCTTTTTGTAGAAAAAGCCCAGCAGGAACTCATTAGCATAATAGGCAACACCCTGACAGCACTGCTCATTAGCATATTAGGCCACACCCTGACAGTACTGCTCATTAGCACATTAGGCCACACCGCCATGTTACCAGAAGTGTGGTCATCCAACCACACCCACCTTTCCCTTCTTATTCTGTTTACCTTGTTTGTTGTCAAAACCCAGGGATTTTTTTGTAGCAGGAACTCCTTTGCATGTTAGGCCACACACCCCTAATGTAGCCAATCCTAATGAGCTTCTGCTATTGGGTGTGGCCTATTATGCTAATGAGCTCCTGCTGGGCGTGGCCAACTCCGGAGCCAGCCGGAACTCCGTTCCTGTGCGTTCCTGCCCAAAAAGAGCCCTGCATATTTCCAAGTCTGAAGGCCAAACTACATACACTGGCATCTTGGTGGCTGCCATAAGTGCATCACCGCCATCAGAGTCATTTTAAAATCCCATGAGGCCCCAAAGGGAGTTCTTCTTCACCCAAAGAGTAACATGTGGAATTCCACTGCCACAGGAAGCTGCAACGACTACAAGCATGGACAGCTCCAAGACGGAACTGGAGAAACATGGAACAGAGATCCATCTGTGGCTATTAGCCACAAGGTATAGATGGAACGCTATGTTGGGAGCAGTGATGCTCTTTATTCTTGGTGCTTGGGGGGGCAAGAGTGGGAGGGCTTCTGGAGTTCTGGCCCTGCTGGTGGACCTCCTGATGGCACTGGTATTTCTGGCCACTGTGTGACACAGAAAGTAGGACTGGATGGGCCTTTGGCCTGATCCAACATGGCTTCTCTTATGTTCTTATGTTCAGTCTTGATTGGAGCCATGATGCAGCACTCCTGCCCCCGTGTCTTGCCTCAGTGGCCCAGGCCGGGGGGGCTGTGGCTCCCTGAGACAGCAGTGCAACGGGGAAAGCCACTGGGGCCACGAGAGAAGCCACAGTGGTGAGAATCATTCCCATTGCCAGCACAGCCACTGACAGGGGGACTTCTCAGGCTATGGAACAGTGGCGGCCTGCCTCACGGGGACCTATGGAGCCCACCCTGGCTACCCCAAGGATACACGATGGGGCTCCCAAGGCCCCAAAGCAGGAGACTTCCAAAGGCCGAACTTGAGCAAGAGAATGAGGAAGGACAGCTGAGGGGTGACATGATCGAGGTTTATAAGATTGTGCATGGGATAGAGCAGGTAGAGAAAGAAGTACTTTTCTCCCTTTCTCACAATACAAGAACTCTTGGGCACGCAATGAAATTGCTGAGCAGTCGGGTTAGAGCAGATAAAAGGAAGTACTTCTTCACCCAAAGAGTGATTAACACATGGAATTCACTGCCACAGGAAGTGGTGGGTGCTACAAGCATGGACGGCTTCAAAAGGGAATTAGATAAGCATATGGAGCAGAGGTCCATCAGTGGCTATTAGCCACAAGGTATAGCCTAGCCCCACTGCTGGACCTCCTAATGGCACCTGGTATTTTTGGCCACTGTGTGACAGAGTGTTGGACTAGATGGGCCATTGGCCTGATCCAACATTGGCTTCTCTTATGTTCTTATGTTCTAGGAGGGAGAGGGGAAGGGAAAACATTGACTTACCTTTCTTAGGCGCTGGAGCAGCTGGGACTGAGGAAGGAGATGCTGAGCACAACCACAGCCACACACACACAGGAAGACAAAGGAGCACCAGAGAAGAGGGGGGAGGAGCTACGGGAAGGGGCTGAGAGGACAACATGGTGGAAACCAATAGGGAAGGGGGGAAGGGGAGACAGACAAGAGAATCCACCATACATTCACAAGAGATGGGGAAAGGGGAGGCACGAAGAGGTGGGGTTGAGGATCAAAAGGGACAAGCGTCTGAGGTTGAGGGGGAGTGTGTTTTGGTCTGAAGTTCACGCCAGAGAGAAGAGCCGGGGTCATTTCGTAGAAAAAGAGGTGCAGGAGCTCATTAGCATAACTCATTAGCATAACTTATTTGCATATGCCACACCCCCTGACATCACCAGATGTATGTCAGAAGGCAACACCCACTGCTCAGGCTACACTGGACTGTTTTGGATTGCTAGCTATTGGGGGGGGAATGTGCAGATCTGTCCTCGCAGAGGAGGGAGAGCTTGTACCTGAATAAAACTTGATCTTAAAGGTGCCACTGGACTGTTTTGGACCAGGGGGCTGGGGGGGGGTCTCTGCAACTTACCTGACTGCTTCTTGCTCTGACAGGGCTGCTGGGAGCAGGGGGTGGGGCTTGTTGCATGTGCCCACCTCCTGGGCTCTTTATTGCCGGAGCTCCGTTCCTGTGCACTCCTGCAGGAAATGACCCCTGGAGAAGAGTGACTGAGCCCAGGAGGCTAAAAGGGGAGGAGACAACCCCAAGCCCTTCCCATTCTTAGACCTCAGCGTTCCTGGGAAAACAGCAGAAGGGGGCCGGGCCAAGAGTGAGCAGAACGGAGCTCACACCCCCTGCAGAACCAGTTTGGTGTAGTTGTTAGGAGTGCAGACTCTAATCTGGGAGAACCGGGTTTGATTCCCCACTCCTCCACATGCAGCTGCTGGGGTGACCTGGGGTCAGTCACAAGTTCTCTCAGAGCTGTTCTCTCACGAGCAGTTCTCTCAGAGCTCCCTCAGCCCCAGCTGCCTCACAGGGTGTCTGTTGTGGGGAGGGGAAGGGAAAGGGGATTGTAAACCGCTCTGAGACTCCTTCGGGTAGTGAAGGGTGGGGCATGAATCCAGTCTCTTCTTCTTCAACTGCCAAAGCAGCCATGGCAGGTGCAGACGTTTCGGAACTCGATAAGATGTGTGTGAAGGGGACAAAAATGCTGTGGGCCTAATCTGGATAAGAACATAATGGACCTCTGCTCCATATGTTGATTCAATCCCCTCTTGAAGCTGTCTGGACTTGTAGCTACCACCACTTCCTGGGATGGTGAATTCCACGTGTCAGGATCTGTAAAGAGCCAGGGGGTTGGTTTTGGCTGATGGTGTGTCAGCAGCTTAAATGCATCTGTACAGTCTGATTTTCTCTTCCAGATAGATGAAAAAACCATGAGGTTTTCAGGATGATAAGCCATGGGGTATGGCTTAGTACCAAAACATCTGCTTTGCATGCAAAAGGTCCCAATTGGGTGTGTGCACTTTTAAAAAATCTGGTGAATTGGAGCTGGAAAATATCAGTATTCACAATTTATTTAGGATCCAAATTCTGGTACGGTATTCGAATCTGAGTTTTATTCAGCAATCTGATATTACTCAGCTCTATTATAGCCTAACAGGAATATATCTGGGGAGGAGGGAGGGGATTGTTTTTGAAGCTACATGCACCAAAAATTGCTCCACAGCTGCTGGTGGTTGTTCATGGAAGAAACTTCAAGTGCTCAAGGGGCACAATTCTATGGGCTCTCAAAAGGTGTCCCGTACATCCTCCAGTGTTTCCAATGGGAGGGGGGTTCTTGCTCTATCCAGGGCAAAAGAAAAGAGGCATTCCTAATGAAACCCCTGTTCAGTGCCTCCTATTCAAGAACCAACAACAAGTACAACAGAAACAATCCAGAACCTGGGAATCCACAAGCCGATACTGCAAGCCCAACAGAACTAATGTCAAACTAGAGAATCCCTGCAAAGGAAATTAAGGGGGGGGGGGCTTTTGCAAGCCCTGCAGAACCAGTATCTAACCAGAGAAGTCCCACGGAACCCAGGGCCAATGTTGAAGTGCAAGCCAAACACAGCCAATGTCAACCCAGAGAACTGCAGCAGGGCAGTTGAACCAAGGGCAACCCAGAAAAGCCCAGCAGAACAATCTTAACTGGGGGGGGCCACTTTTGGAAGCCTGACAGAACTGATGTCAACCCAGAGAAGCCCAGCAGAACAGTCTTAACCGTGGGGGGCACTTTTGCACACCCAGCAGAACCAATGGCATCCCACAGATGCCCAAGTGAACGAAGTTAGGCAAGAGGGGGGCACTTTAGGAAGCACAGCAGAACTTCTGGCAATCCACAGAAGCCCAGAAAAACAACAGCCTCTTCCCCCCCTCTCTCCTGTTGCCTGGGAAACCTTGAAAGACAGGGAAAAGACAACTTAAAAGACATTTAACAGCAACAATCTGGAAATCCCAAATAAAACCCTTTTTTGTGTGTTTATTTGAGTCCGCTATATCTAGCTTTGTGCATCGGTTCTCTAATGGGCTGGATCCATGAATGCATCCCTAGTCCCAATTCAGTCCTTGGTATCTCTAATTAATGTTTTTCAGATAAAAACTTCTAGGAAAGACCTTTATGTGCTGCACAGCTGTTCACTGCCAGTCAGAGTCGTCAATACTGAGGTACATGGGTCAATGGTATGGATCAGTGTAAGGCGGCTTCATGCGTCCACAGATCTAGTCCATGGCCCCAAAGAGAGAAGTTACCACCATTCCCTTTTCACATATAATATCCAAGCACAGCTCCCATCCTGAACCAGCATCAGTGTACCTCCAGAGCCAGTTTGGTGTAGTGGTTAAGAGCAGCAGACTCTAATCTCGAGAACTGGGTCCGATTCCCCACTTGAGGCTAGCTGGGTAACCTTAGGCAAGTGCCAGCACTCCGAGCCTAAAAATAAGCACAGCTCGCCACCTAGTGGTGCCAAAAAAGAGCTACAGCTTCGGCAGCCAAACAATCCCTTCCAGGATCTCCTGGCGATTCCGGACCCAATGCCATACGATAATTACTTATTTTTATATAGTTATATTTGTATTGGTTTTTGTAAATAGTGTTAACATTGATACAACAGATGGTTACATAACTGTTTAAAGGTGAATATAACGCAATGTGTAAGCTATATCATTACAGCTCTTGTACATACAATACATGTTTTCATTTTTCGGGGATGTTTTCAATCTGTCCAATGTAACATAAGCATTTCCCCCCCTTTTATATATATATTAAACTAGAACAAAAATAAACAAACAAATAAAGCAAAAAGGAACAGAAAGGGAAAGAATTCCTAATCAGTAGTACAAACATTTTGTCTGCCCTGACGTGGAAAGCCCAGGCAAGTCCAATCTCATCAGATCTCGGGGGCTAAGCAGGGTCAACTCTGGCAAGTACTTGGATGGGAGATGTTGGATCCCCAAGCATCGAGAATAAATCCACGTTTTCAAGAAAAGCAAAATTTATTTCAAAGCGTTGAAGACATACTCAAACACGTTCTTTGTTAGAACTGGGGATACACAGTTAGGTCAAGCATAATAAAGGAAATTCAAACAGATACAGATCCAATGAATAGCATTCCCGCTGGCGGGCTAATGAAACGGTTGCGCGCCCAGTCCATGGGAACCAGGCAGACCGGAGAGCGCGGATCTCATGAGGGAGCTGGTTCCATAATGTTGGTGCAGCCAAGGAGAACGCCCTAGTTCTAGTAGTTGTTAGTTTGGCATCCCTAGGGCCAGGGGGGACTAGCCAGTCCTGCGACCCAGATCTCAGTGCTCTCGGGGGAACGTACGGGGAAAGGCGGTCTCGCAGGTAGACAGGCCCCAGACCATAAAGGGCTTTAAAGGTCATAACCAGCACCTTGAAGCGTATCCGGAACGCTATTGGCAGCCAGTGCAGCGCCCTCAGCACCAGTTGGATGTGTTCCCTCATGGGGGCACCCATCAGCAATCTAGCTGCGGCATTCTACTTGGATGTGCTTGGATGGGAGACCTCCTTGGAATACCAGAAGTCGGGAGGCGGGGGCAGGCTTTATTCAGTCACCTCTCTGAATATCCTCCAGGGGTCGCCATGACTTCCAGGTGCGCACACCCTCACACACCCTCATATGAAAAATGCAAGATAATTGTCATTAATTATTATTTATTATTAACTATTAATGAATTATCAGCATACCTTGAGGAGAGGCAGCTGCCAAGGCCCAGGTCTTCCAGTGGGACTCACTGCGACCACCCCCACCCCCTCTCCTGCTTGCTGTGAGCCCTCCCGTGACCCATCCTTCTAGCTCCATACATTGCCAAGCACAGTCAGGAAGGGAGGACTGGGAAATAAGCAAGTGGGGGAGGGGAGAATGGAGTAGGTGGGGGGAGGAGAATGCAGGCAGGTGGGCAATGAGGTGCGAGCAGAGGGGCACAGTGGAAAGCAGAGGAGGGGAAGGGGGTCCCTGAGCACTCTCAGCACAGGGTCCACAAAACCCTGGAAATGGCCAGTTTGGTGTAGTGGTTAAGGGTCCGGAATCTAATCTGGGAGAACCGGGTTTGATTCCCCACTCCTCCGCTTGCAGCTGCTTGAGCAAGCCATAGTTCACTTTCCCTATGAGGAAAGGTTAAGGCGCTTAGGGCTCTTTAGCTTGGAGAAACGACGACTGAGGGGTGACATGATCGAGGTTTATAAGATTATGCATGGGATAGAGCAGGTA
>NW_015168734.1:27090-32707 GCF_001447785.1 Gekko japonicus | reverse complement strand
GAGGTCCATCAGTGGCTATTAGCCACAAGGTAAAGATAGGGGCTCTGGGGCAAGTGATGCTCTGTCTTCTTGGTGCTTGGGGGGGGGTCAACAGTGGGAGGGCTTCTAATGTCCTGGCCCCACTGGTGGACCTCCTGATGGCACCTGGTATTTCTGGCCACTGTGTGACACAGAGTGTTGGGCTGGATGGGCCTTTGGCCTGATCCAACATTGGCATCTCTTATGTCCTTACGTTAATAGAAAAAGCTCTCTCGGCCCCACCTACCTCACAGGGTGTCTGTTGTGGGGAGGAGAAGGGGAAGGAGTTTGTAAGCCGCTCTGAGACACCTTTGGGTAGTGAAGGGCGGGGTATAAATCCAATGTCTTCTTCTTTTTCTTCTTCTTCTTACCTTCCAGCTGTGCACTTTTGCTCCTTTCTCTCTGGAGGATGGTTTGGGGACTCCGGAAGCTTCTGGAACTGGATGGAGATGCAGCCTCTGACCGGCACATGCCAGCAGCCCAAGTCTATTTGAGCAAAGCAGGGTGACATCACCCTCTGCTAGACTGGGCCAAGCTATCTTGAAGTAGTAACCGTGTGGCAGTTGGAGGGTCAGATTGGGACCAGGGAGACCTGGTCACCACTCAGCCATGCACTTCACCAGGTGACTCTGGACTAGCCACTCTCTCTCAGACCAAATAGGGTTGCCCAATCTCCCCTGGCCAGTGGCGGGGGACGGGAGGGGGTAGGATTGCCATATCCAGGTTTGAAAGCTCCTGGGGATTTGGGGCTGGAGCCTGGGGAGGGCAAGGACCTCTGTGGAGTACAAAACCATAGAGTCCACCCTCCAGAGCATCCATCTTCTCCAGGAGAACTGATCTCTCCGGTCTGGAGAATTTCAGGGGATCTCCAGGTCCCACCTGGAGACTGGCAACCCTAGGATGGAATCAAGGTGGGGGTCAGAGAGAGAACCAGGTGCATTGCTCTTAGCTCTAGGGTTTTCATCACTGCCTCCACAAATCTTGCAAGATTTTGTGGGAGGAGGTGGGATTTGGGTAGGATATGGTCATTTGGTGACACTCTAGGAATTTCCCCTAGCCTCTAAGGTAACAGAGACTAATTTCTCCGCGGCTACTGCCCCTCTGCATATCACACCTCATCGAATCATGCCTGCAATTGACATTCATCTGCTATTGTTGTTCGGCATCTGAAATCAGTCCGCTCTCCGAGATATGAGGACAGGTGGACTCCCGGTCTAGCTGTATCCGAAGAAGTGAGCAGTGATTCACGAAAGCTCCTCCCCTGCCACAAATGTTGTGAGTCTTCAAGGCGCTACTGGACTCTTGCCCTTTTCTACTGTTGCAGACAGACTAACCTGGCTACCCATCTTGATCTATCGCTAAGGTAAAGATACCTTACCTTACCATGGTATCACCGTGGAGGCCATTTTCTGGCATTCTTGTCAGACTCCTGCATAGGGTTGCCAGCCTCCAGGTGGGGCCTGGGGATCGCCCGCTTTTACAACTGATCCCCAGCCGACAGAGATTAGCTCCCCTGGAGAAAATGGATGCTTTGAAGGGTGGACTCTATGGCATTGTATTATGTTGAGGCCCCTCTCCTCCCCAAACCACGCCCTCTCCTGGCTCCACCCCCAAAGTCTCCAGGGATTTTCCAACCCAGACTTGGCAACCCTACAAAATCAACGACTTGCTTCTTTAGAAGAAAGGTTTATCGATACAGTATTGGCAGGGCATCTCTACTTCAGGATCTGTGTTAAGACTAAAGCAAAAAGCACGGGGTGGACAGATATACAGGGTTCAAAGAGGGCCACTGGGCAGCAGAGAGTCAATCAAGGTAACAAGCGAGGCCCACCAGAACATAAGGACCCCTCGTTCCCAGGGATGATGTTACAGCTAGGAAGGGTTCAAAGAGGGCCACTGGGCAGCAGAGAGTCAATCAAGGTAACAAGCGAGGCCCACCAGAACATAAGGACCCCTCGTTCCCAGGGATGATGTTACAACTAGGAACCAAGGTCAGACACATGAACTATATAGATAAGGGAGCATCGCCCAGACAGCAAGAAAGCAAAAGTAACAGTCCAAGTAATCCCTTCCCCCTCCACACAAGCCTTCATGGCAGCGAGCTGACAATTCTTTTCTCCCATTTCTCAATTCCTTGAGGATGCGGGATCATGGATAATGGTGGAGGATTGTCTGCCATGAGCAGGGAAATGGCAAGCTTACTCAGCTTTTTGGAGGAAGGGTGAAATAAAAATAAAGGATGGATGGTTTGGGTGTTCCTTGGGACACCTTCTCCAACCCAGGGAGACAGGGTTTGCTACCAATGCTCCCTCTAAGCTGTGGAGTCTTGTGAGCAAAAATTCTACTTTGTGAGCTACTGGCATAAATGTTGTGAGCGAGCGATTTGGCTGCTGCATGAATTACTTTGCTCTGCAGCCCTCCTTCCTGAGCGAAGACAAAAATCTGTGAGCCGGAGGCTAAAAACCGTGAGCTAGCTCACACTCACTCACTGTTTGCTACTGACAACTTCTGGCCAATGCTCCCTCTAAGCCCCCTTGAGTAAGTCACACACTCTCAGTCTAAGCTACCTCACAGGGTTATTGTGAGAACAAAATGGAGGAGAGGCAAACAATGGTCCACCCTGAGCCTGTTCGCAGAGAGGGCGGACTATAAATTGAAAAAATAAATAAATGATGTAAGCTGGTTTGGTTCCCCATTGGGGAGAAAGGTGGCACAAAGTGGACAAAGTGAAGTGAAGAGAAGTGAAGTTAACAACCCTGGAGGACCCTTCCGACTCTAAGATTCTAAATACATTTTCTGTGTAAGCAAGGGAACATAGAGCGGGGTCTAACCCTCTGAAAAAGAGGCATGAGGAGATACCAGACTGGAGAAGACATTCGTGAGAACATAAGAAGAGCCTTAGAATCATAGAGTTGGAAAGGGGCCATACAGACCATCTAATCCAACCCCCCCTGCCCAATGCAGGGCCAGCCGAGAGCATCTCTGACAAATATTTGTCCAGCCTCTTCTTGAACGCTGTCAGTGAAGGGGAGCGAACCACCTCCCTAGGCAGCTGATTCTGCCTTTGAACCACTGTTTTTCCTAATATCCAGCCAATACCTTTCTGCATGTAATTTAAACCCGTTTCTTCGGGTCCTCCCCTCTGCTGCCAATGGGGACACCTCCTTGCTGGATCAGACCAGTAGTCCACCTAGTCCAGCATCCTCTCTTACACAGTGGCCAACCAGGTCCTCTGGACAGCCAACAACAGGGCATAGAGGCCGAGGCTTTCCCCTAATGTTGCCTCCTGGCTCTGGGATTCAGAGGCTTAGTGCCGCTGAACGTGAAGGTTCCCTTCAGTCACCATGGCTAGTAGTCACTGATAGATTTATCCTCCATGAATCTGTCTAATCCCCTTTTAAAGCTGTTTCTTCCTGTGGCCATCACGGCATCCTCTGGCAGTGAATTCCACATTATAATTCCTCTCTGTATAAAGTAGTGTTTTCTTTTGTCCGTCCTGAACCTACTGCCCATCCAGTTCTAGTGTCTGGGGAGAGGGAGGAAAAGTTCTCTTTGTCAGCTCTCTCCACCCCATGCATAATTTTACAAACCTCTATCATGGCCCCCCCCCTCAGTCGTCTCTTTTCTAAACTGAAGAGTCCCAGGCTCTTCAGCCTTTCCTCACAGGGAAGGCACCCCAGCCCCCTAATAGTTCCTGAAGACATGCAGGGTCCAGGCTACAGAGAATGGAGCTGAGACCCTTCCTCAGATTCCAGAGATGGCAAAGCAGAGGCAGACCTACAATAGGTGTGAGTTTCTCTTAGAATCATAGAGTCATAAAATGTTAGAGTTGGAAGGGACCTTGCAGGTCATCTAGTCCAGCCCCCTGCACTCTGCAGGAGCACAGCCGAAAGACAGCCCTACATACCTACAACATACCCGAAAGATGGTCGTCCAGCCTCCGCTCGAAAACATCCAGCGAAGGAGCATCCACCACCTCCCGAGGCAGTCTGTTCCACTGCTCAACCACTCTGACAGTTTGGAAGTCTCTCCTGATATTGAGCCGGTATCGACTCCCTTGTCATTTCCACCCATTAGATCTAGTCTTGCAATCCGGAGCAGGAGAGAAGAGATCTGCTCCATCTTCTACATGACAGCCCTTCAGATACTTGAAGACTGCAGTCATGTCCTCTCTAAGCCTTCTCTTTCCCAGGCTAAACAGACCCAACTCTTTCAGCCTTTCAGCATATGGAGCAGAGGTCCATCAGTGGCTCTTAGCCACGAGGTATAGATAGGGGCTCTGGGGCAAGTGATGCTCTGTCTTCTTGGCGCTTGGGGGGGGCAACAGTGGGAGGGCTTCTAATGTCCTGGCCCCACTGGTGGACCTCCTGAAGGCCCCTGGTATTTCTGGCCACTGTGTGACACAGAGTGTTGGACTGGATGGGCCTTATGTTCCTCACAAGACTTGTTTAATGCTTGCCGTGGATGCAGCTGTGGGGGGGGGGAATACCTTATTTCAATTTTCTTAGCACTTTCGATGCATATTCGGATCGATAGAGGCTGATCTGTAATCCAAAGGTACAGGAAGCTTCTGTTTTTCCCAACACACTGATCTTGTGCATAAGGAGCAGCTGCTTCGCGTGTGCGCCAACCGCATATGGAGGATATCCCCGGATCAGGCTGGAGGGCTCTTCGCCCGACTGAGTCGCCACAAGTGCACATCAACACTTCCATTTTTATAAGCCACTGAACCAGAACGCTTTGTGAATTCGGGGGGGGGGGGAATTAAGAAAAAATACATTGCTTGCAAAAAAAAATTCCTTTAACCTTTGGACAGAGCAATCCTGTGCCACGTGACTATGGTGGCACTACTCTGTTTCCTAAGGGCATAAGTCAGGCAGCGGGCCAGCAGACAAAACTGGTAGGTTTACAATGTTTTCTGTTCGTAACCAGGGTGGCGTCTATAGCAACTGTGCCGTGGCAGTCAGCGGAGGCATCGTGTGGAGGCGGTGGCACTGTGATGGACAGGGCCCCCAGAACCAATCAGGGGCCACAGGGCAAGGGGGCGGAGTCCAGCATCCATCTCAGGCAGGGGGCGGAGAGGGGTGGGCCACAGGAGGTCCGCTTGTTTTCAGGAGCACCCCCTCACCTGCTTAAAGGGACCAACTCCTGTCAGCAGATCCAGGCACCTAATAGTCGGGAATTGGGTTGAGCTGCCCATTGCTGAGGGCACTCCGGTACCACTCCTGTCAGTGGAGAAATAGAAAAGATTGGATTTATACCACATCCTTCACTCAGAGTCTCGGAGCATCTTACAATCTCCTTTCCAGTTTGGTGTAGTGGTTAAGTGCGCGGACTCTAATCTGGGAGAACCGGGTTTGATTCCCCACTCCTCCGCTTGCACCTGGCTGGATGACCTTGGGCAAGCCGTAGTTCTGATAAGAGCTGTTCTTGGAAAAGGGCAGTTTCTGTCAGAGCTCTCTCAGCCCAGCCTACCTCACAGGGTGTCTGTTGTGGGGAGGGGAAGGGAAAGGAGTTTGTAAGCCGCTCTGAGACTCTGAGTGAAGGGCGGGGTATAAATCCAATCTCTTCTTCTTCTCCTTTCCTGACTGACTCAATC
>NW_015168734.1:24824-26853 GCF_001447785.1 Gekko japonicus | reverse complement strand
TGGGGGGGGGGACCATGCCGGAGGTTCCAGAACCTCTTCGACAATATTCTTTTAAAAAACGTTTAAAAGCTCACGAGTTTGCAGCATGCAGATTGAAAACTTCATTTCCCTCTTGAGAGTTATGGCACCTCTTTTTCAAAAAAAAGAAAGAAAAAGCCCTGCCTTTAAGACTAACAAAAGTTTAATTCTGGGTCTACGCTTTCGTGTGCACGCCGAAATCTGAGACCAAGCAGAAATCTGAGACAAAGCAGAAACAAAGAATTAGTACTAATATGGCATGTTAAATAATGCAGAAGCAGGGGGCATTGCGTAGAAAAAGAGGTGCAGGAGCTCATTAGCATAACTTATTTACATATGCCACACCCCCTGACATCACCGGAAGTGTGTCAGAAGGCAACACCCACCGCTCAGGCTCCACTGGACTGTTTTGGATTGCTAGCTATTGGGGGCGGGGGAACATGCAGATCTGTCCTTGCAGAGGAGGGAGAGCTTGTACCTGAATAAAACTTGGTCTTAAAGGTGCCACTGGACTGTTTTGGACCGGGGGGCCGGGGGGGAGCTCTGCAACTTACCTGGCTGCTTCTTGCTCTGACTGAGGGCTGCTGGGAGCAAGGGGTGGGGCTCGTTGCATGTGCTCGCCCCCTGGGCTCTTTACTGCCGAGCTCCGACCGTAGTGCCCTCGGGGGCTCATATGGGGAAAGGCAGTCCCGCAGGTATGTCGGACCCTGGCCATATAGGGCTTTAAAGGTAAGAACCAGCACCTTGAAGCAAATTTAGGATTGCGCTGCAAGTGTATCAAGTACTGGATAAACTAACTTTCAGAATCCTGAGATTTAAAGCTGCAGAACAATAGCAAAAAAATCCAAGCCCCGTTCACCGCTTAAATACAATCTGAGTCAAAAGGTGAGGGGTTTTTTTGGGGGGGAGGTTGTAATGGCAGAAGTCTTAAAAGCATCCAAGTATTCCTTAAGCAAAGTCATTTCCCCAACCATTGCGTCAGACGTATTCATCAGTAAATCTTCCAAATAAGGCGAAAGAAATACACTTTGAACTCTGCAAAAGATGTTTTTTTTAAAAAAAGAGAGAGAGAGAGAGAACAAAGAATGATGTTTATTTTCCTCTGTGAGCAAAAATAATACCGCGTGGACTTTTGTCCTTATCCTTTCAGACTAACCACTTGTTTTGATCAGAGAAAGACAAGGTGTTGTTTTTTCCCCCCGTAGCTATTTTTAAATGAAAATTTAAGGGGGAAATGAAATATAGGCAGTGACTGTACTAAATTCCATTATACCACTTGGGCTCAGCATATTACATTGAATAGACCTGCTCTATTATCATCAAATGTAATAACAATAGCGAAAACGTACTATGTGATAAGCCACATGATACCTGCCGAAGGACATAGCCGAGACCAGTGTTCCCTCTAAGCTGAGTTAGTGTGAGCTAGCTCACAGTGTTTTAGCCTCTGGCTCACACATTTTTGTGTCTTAGCTCAGGAAGGAGGGCTCCGGAGCAAACTAATTGATGCAGTCGCCAAATCGCTCGCTCACAACTTTAATGCCAGCAGCTCACAAAGTAGAATTTTTGCTCACAAGGCTCCACATTGGCTGTGACCACAGGCCGGGGTTGCCCTCCCCTACTGTGGGAGGATAGCCCCCACTTGCAGCTGCCTTTTGTTTGTTTGTCTCTTGTTTTAATGGCCATAGGGCCAACAGTGTGATGTCTCTTCCAGGAAAAACCCAGACATGACATTAGTAAGGTTGCCAGATTCTCCCCTGGCCATTGGTTAGGAACGGGGAATAGGGTTGCCTGATCCAGGTTGGGAAACTCCTGGAGATTTGAGGGTGGGGCTTGGGGAGGGCAGGGACCTCAGTGGGGTGAAGTGCCATACAGTCCACCTTCCAAAGCATCCACTTTCTCCAGGGGAACTGTTTGGAGATGAATGGTAATATCAGGGGTTCCCCAGGTCCCACCTGAAGGCTGGTATCCCTAGACAGCAGGAGGAGGAGGAGGAGGAGGAGGAGGAGGA
>NW_015168734.1:18474-24584 GCF_001447785.1 Gekko japonicus | reverse complement strand
AGGAGGAGGAGGAGGAGGAGGAGGAGGAGATTGGATTTATACCCCGCCCTTCACTCGGAGTCTCAAGCTGGTATCCCTAGACAGGAGGAGGAGGAGGAGGAGGAGGAGATTGGATTTATACCCCGCCCTTCACTCGGAGTCTCAGAGCGGCTTACAATCTCCTTTCCCTTCCCCTCCCCACAACTGACACCCTATGAGGTAGGCGGGGCTGAGAGAGCTCTTTCCAGAACTGCTCTTTCAAGAACAGCCATTGACAGAAGTATGGCTTGACTAAGGTCATCCAGCAGCTGCAAGTGGAGAGGTGGGGAATCACACCCAGTTCTCCCAGATTAGAGTCCACACAACCACTACACCAGACTGGATCTCTAGGAATTAGTCCTCTCTAGGAATTGCCAGGGGGATCTGTGGTTTAACTTAGAGTTTCCAGCAATTCCTAGAAAAGAGTGACCTGGAAATGATCTCATGCCATCACTGGTGCCACCACCCATGTTCCTTTATGGTACTTTCTGCATAGATTTATGGCTGTTTTATGGCCATTCAGGGGTGACTTTGCAGTCTCTATGGTGGCGTTGCCCTGAAGTACTTGAATGTGGTTTGGAGCTGCACTTTTCCCTCCCAGTTGAAAAAACGTGGAGTGAATACTAGATGCAGAATCACCCCTGGGTCTCCCAGATCCTAGCCTGACCCTCTAACAGCCATCTCCTGCTGGCTCTCAAATTCAGTTCCGAAAACTCCACTTTAGGTTTCCAGTAAGTGCAGAGCATCTCTGCTCCTTGGCCACATAGAAAGGAAGCAAGACCTCAAGCAGCTTTGCTCGCCAGCTGTGCTCATGTGAACAGAAGGCAAAGCAGTTCTGGTTCTCAGATCGCAAGGAGCCAGTTGATTGATGCCCACATAGGATCACAGAATCAGAAGGGACCTCCAGGGTCATCTAGTCCAACCTCCTGCACAATGCAGGAAATTCACAAATACCTCCACCCACACACACCTGCAGTGATCTCTGATCCATGCCCAGAAGATGACAAAAAAACCTCCAGGATCTCCAGCCAAACTGGCCTGGAGAAAAACTCCTTCCGGACCCCAAAGTGGCGATCAGCATTTCCCTGGGGATGTAAGAAAGGGCCACGAGTACTAAGCACTGAGGCAACCCTTCCTGTCCTCCCTCCTCTCATGATCTGCCCCAGTTCACAGAATCCGCATTACTGTCAGATGGCCGTCTAGCCTCTGTTTGAAAACCTCCAAAGAAGGAGAGCCCACCACCTCCCGAGGAAGCCTGTTCCACTGAGGAAACGCTCTAACTGTCATGATGTTCTTCCTAATATTGAGCCAAAAACTCTTCTGATTTCAATTTCAACCCATTGGTTCTGGTCCAATCTTCTGGGGCAACAGAAAACAACTCTGCACCATCCTCTATACGACAGCCCGTCAAGTACCTGAAGATGGTTATTCAATGCTCCCTCTAAGCTGTGGAGTCTTGTGAGCAAAAATCCTACTTTGTGAGCTACTGGCATTAAAGCTGTGATCGAGCAATTTGGCTACTGCATATATTAGTTTGCTTTGGAGCCATCCCTTCCTGAGCTAAGACACAAAAATGTGCGAGCCGGAGGCTAATAAGCTGTGAGCTAGCTCACACCAACTCAGCTTAGGGGGAACCCTGGTTATCCTATCACATTCTTCTTTCAGTTCTAAAAACGACACACCCCGCGCTTCACAAAAGAAAACCACTGTCCTCTGTATTTTGGGAGTCAACCCTGCAGAGGATGTTTCCCAAAGAGTTCGTTAATGTCCATCAACAAAATCACAATTTCTTGGCGACGCTTGTACCGAATCCTCTCTCCTCTGGCCCCCTTGCCCTACGGAACACACACTTGAATTGCAAATTAGCCCGCGATGGATTTTACGGAGAGGATTTCAGCGGTAAAGGCCATCCCGTGCCGGGCGATGCATCTCGGGGAAGTGATTAGTACAGCAGGCCTCGTCCGCCTTGCAGAGCGCCATACACAACACGAAGCGAGCAAACCTCCTGCGGGGGGGGATGTGCTGCTCAGAATTAAATTCAATTAAACAGAATGTTCCCTGTGTGCTCGCCAGGATTATTAGCATGAGCGGGTGCGCAGCAAGAGGCCATCGGGGAAGAAAGCATCCCGCCCGATCGCAAGAGCATGGATTGGCTGGGGAAGAAGGGTGGGGAAATCTTTCAGGCCTGCACTGGCCCATTGTGGTGGAGGGTGTAACAACATGGGGTGGATAAGGTCAACGCGAATGCAGTGTTCTACGAGGCCTGCACAGCACCCAGGAAGTTCCTGTTCTTTCGTTTTTTGCTCTTTGTTCATTCATGACTAGCCCGCATTTTGTTCATTCATGACTAGCCCGCATTTACACTATAGTCTGGCATATATCATGAATGAATACTACAAACGTTCAGGAATAATGAAGAATCCATTTGAAATGTCTGTGACTTTGTGAGGACACTTCTTTATTAGTTTTGATGTGTGAAGAAGTCTTTACGAAACGGAACACCAACTCCGGAGAATTTCGTCCATCTAGTTATCATCTGTAGAAAACAAATATGTTATTGTAATTGTTTATTTTGTAATTTTGTATTCACTTGGGAAATTATTATTATAATCATTAGTTGCATATTTGCAGTAGTTCTATTTATTCTGGTCTCTCCTGTAGAGACAATGCCCTCATGCTCCCACACGCATGATGTGGACACATTGGCCATTTATGATAGGGAAGGTATGCTTTAGAGAAGGCTGTATTCTCTTCTCTTTTCTCTTCTTTCGACTGCAACCTGAATATGAACTGGATCTGCTTGAATAAACGTACGTTTACTTTTTTTGCAAGATACTTCTTGGGAGATTTATTTACTGCACTCGATATCACGCTTCTATCACTGAGCAACACACTGCTATATTAACCAAATATCCCAATACCTAGATCCTGGCCTAACTAACCTCCCCACAAGGGACATCTGTGAAAGACTCATGGCTTGAAAACCCCACAGAGTCATCATAAGGCATCTGTGACTTAATGGGAAAAAGAATTGCACAATAGTATAATCAACAATGCAATTCAGACAGAGAGAAAGATTGCATTCACAGATCAAATCAGGGGGATGTGACCATTATGTTGGTCCAGAGAAGGAGGAAGAGGAGAAGAAGATGGGATTTATACCCCACTCTTCACTCGGAGTCTCAGAGCAGTTTACAGTCTCCTTCCTCTCCCCACAACAGACACCCTGTGAGGTAGGTGGGGCTGAGAGAGCAAGAACTGCCCTTGAGAGAACAGCTCTGAAAGAACTTATAACTGACCCAAGGTCACACCAGCAGCTGCATGTGGAGGAGTGGGGAATCAAACCTGGTTCTCCCAGAACAGAGTCTGCACTCCTAACCACTACACCGTATTTAGGGCTGGCAAATAGAATTCCTCATGCTTCTCTGTTGCTGGATGGGGAAATCGCTTGCATCGAATGGGGACTGGCTGCATCGTTCCCTTCCCTGATCTGACAGCAAGAGCTGCAAGTGTGGATTTATCCGTTTGTGTTAGAGATCTATATGACGCCCTTCAGCCAACAGGCTCCCAGGGTAGCAGAGAACAAATATAAAACCCAACAATGAATTTCAATACATTTTCAAAACGGAGCAGCACAAAAGACCAAGAGCCAGTAAAATCAGGACTAAAACTTGGGGGGGAGGGATTTCCTGAGGGCTGTGGGTAGGGTGGCCATCTGTGGGCTCAGAAATACCTGGAGATTTGAGGGTGGTGCCTGGGAGAGTGGGGTTTGGGGGGGGAGGGACCTCAGTAGGGTATACTGGAGTCCACCTTCCAAAGCAGCCGTTTTTGCCAGGAGAAATGGAACAAGTGGTGTAGATGAAGAAATAATAAAGAATTAGGTTATTTGTGCAGTCTGAAGATTCCGGGAGCTCTCCATCCCCCACTAGGGTTGCCAGGTCTGACTCAGGAAACATCTGGGGTCTTTGGGGGTGGAACCGGGAGACTTTGGGGGTGCAGCCAGAGGTGACATCTCTTTTGTGATGTCACTAGGTGATTGAACTCCAAAGGGAGTTCTGGCCGCCACATTGAAAGGGTCTGCTTTCCTTTAGAATGCTTTCCCCTCCATTCGAAATAATGGGGCACCTTCTTTGGGGGCTCATAGAATTGGACTGCCTGGTCCAACATTTTTGAAAATTGGGGGGGAGGGGCTGTTTCAGGAGAGGCACCACCAGCTATGCTGAAAATTCAGTGCCTTTATCTCAAAAAACAGCCACCCCAGAGCCCCAGATACCCACAGATCAATTCTCCATTATAATTGCTGGCTAAGCGCCGTAACAATAAAATTCATTCATTCATTCAATTCAATTCTCCATTATACAATAAAGCTGATTCGCTTATTGCTTACTTCGTTGTTGAGTTGCATACTTAACAGCTATCCTCCCTCTGCTTTCTGATAGCCCTGAAGTGGGAGGAGGGGCTCCAAACCAGGGGATCCTCTGCCTCTAACTGGGGATTGACAACCCTAGCCCCCACATGCAGGCTAGCAACCCAAGCTGTGGGAGGGGGACCCTTTAGATGAGACCTGGTTACCTGTTTGGGACAAGTGATGGGAGATGCCTTCAGACTCACCTAAAGCTGCCAACTTCCAGGTGGTGTCTGAAGACCTCCCAGAATTAGAACTGGTCTCCTGGTGACAAAGATCAGTCCCCCCTGGAGAGAATGGCTGCTGGAGAAGGTGGACTCTGTGGCATTATATCCTGCTGGGGCCCCTCCCCAGGCGTCACCCCCTCCCCAATTCTCCAGGAATTTCCCAACCCAGAGTTGGCAACCCTTGATCCACCCCTCCCACTCCCATTATTTGAGAGGGTTGGTTTCTGCAGAGCGTAAAGGCCTTCTCCGGAGCATCTACAAATCCGTTCCCAGACAGAGCAGCAAATCTTACCCATTTTTTAATTGAAGTTATTGACCCTTCTCATAGTGGTCCAAACTCAAAAATAAATTAAGTTCTGGCAACTCAGCCGCCTTCTATATCCGTCACTGCGACTCTGATTTGTGTGAGATAACTGGCTGCTGCCATCGTTCCTTTCCTAGGCTATTACAGTTCAGGCCCCAGTAATCGATTCTCATTCAAGGAAGTTGCTCAGGTTGGAAACTTCCAGTGTTAGTCCATTGGGGTTATTACAAACCTCCAGGGAGATCTGTAACAAAAGGGATCACGGTGAACAAGGAGTCCAAAAGGACAACAAACACCGTGTGAAAGAATCCAGTAAATAATATAGAAGAAAAAGAGGAAGAGGAGGAGGAGATTGGATTTATACTCTGCCCTTCACTACCTGAAGGAGGCTCAGAGGGGCTTACAATCTCCTTTCCCTTCCCCTCAGTGGGGCTGTGAGAGCGCTTTCGAGGACTGCTCCTGAGAGAACAGCTCTGAGAGAACTTGTAACTGACCCAAGGTCACACCAGCAGCTGCATGTGGACGAGTGGGGAATCAAACCCGGTTCTCCCAGATTAGAGTCCGCGCTCCAATACACCAAACAATAACAGTCTTTCTATTCAACATAGAGAGAATAAATTCAGTAAGTCAATAGCCATGGCACAATGAGCATATATACACACCAACTGGTGTTAATTCTCACAAGCAAAGTCTCTTTAATCTTTCTTCTGTTGACAGAATGAAGTGGTCGACGTGACTGTAAATAAGTGGTTTCGGTCGAACTTCCTCAGGACTGCAGATAGACTGGAACCAAAGTCTTCAAATATTACACAATGCAGAACAGAAGCCTCTAATCAGGTTAAGCGGCTGCCTCATCTCTTTTCAGTTTGGCAAAATGGCTCTCCTACTGATTTACTGAATTTATTCTTATATGTTGAGTATAAAGAGTGGTGTTATTATTATATTATTCTTAACTGGATTGTTTCACACAGTGTTTGTCGTACTTTTTAACCTCCAGGTAGTCATCTCCTGGAGATGTACCTGAATTACAATGGATCTCCATACATCAGAGAACAATCCCCCTGGAGGAAATGGCAGCTTTGGAGGGTGGATAGGTGATGATAGATGATGATGATGATGGCGGCAGCAGAGGAGGAGGAGGAGGAGGAGGAGGAGG
>NW_015168734.1:7327-17812 GCF_001447785.1 Gekko japonicus | reverse complement strand
GGGAACCCTATGACAGATCTGTACTGAGTGCCAGCTCTTTTCATCTCTTGCATCCTGCCTCTTGGAGACATCACGTCCATCCATGCGGCAGGACTCAGTCAGCCCTTTGTCTCACTTTAGAATCCTCTCCCGCAATCCCTAGCAACATCTCCTGCCTCCGGCCACCCGCTTTGGTCTGGGTAAATGCCAACAGTAAAAAGCACTTCACACGTATCTGTTACAATCATTTTGAAACCACTTGTCAATCGCTTGCTTGGGAGAAACAACCTTGACAAAACATGCCGCAACTTTTAACCTCCTTGGCTCTAGACAAGCTCTCAGCGGCGGTAAATATTTCTTTCCCCCCTGCCTGTAACAAAAGACAAGGATTCAGCATCCGTTAAGGATTTAGGAGAATGTAAAGCCATTACACGGGGAGGTGTCACCCCAGTAACACCATCCGAGAAAATGTTGCCTCCCTCGGTTCCCTCATGTCCCCAGTGGACCTATCAGGTGGACAGAAAGGGCATTTCAGGTTGCTGTCATCCAAAAAAAGAACCTTATACATGGCAGCTGGATTCTGGAAGAAGTTTTGCTTGATACAAAACAAGGCAACTATGTGACTGGTACAAATGGATTGAAAACCAGGTCCTTCAGTGCAATTTGCTTTTGGGGCAAGATCTGTATAACTTCACTGGTTGGAAAACATCTCTCTCAGTTACATTGGGTTGGACCCTTACAACCACCAGCTCTGCTTGGATCCCGTGTTCCCTCTAAGCTGAGTTAGTGTGAGCCAGCTCACAGTTTTTTAATCTCCGGCTCACACATTTTTATCTTCGCTCAGGAAGGATGGCTCCAGAGCGAACTAATTTAGGCTGTAGCCAAATCGCTCGTTCACAGCATTAATGCCAGTAGCTCACAAAGCAGAATTTTTGCTCACAAGACTCCACAGCTTACAGGGAGCGTTGCTTGGATCTTTATCACATCCCCTTCCAAACACAAGAAACTAGATTTATTTATTTATTCAGATATTTATCCCGCCCTCCTGGACAATGCCAGCTCAGGGCGGCTTACATCAAGACAAATAATTACATTAAAACAAGTTGAAGTTAAGATAATTATAAAATCATAATAAAATGCTAGTAATTGTTGGCATTCATCTCACAGTAGCAGCCAGTATACAAAGTGCTCAGCTTGCAGTCGGCTCTTGGTATTCATCTAGGTGTCCTTACAGGTTCGCTGTTCTCTTAGGCTGTTGGTGGTGGTTTCCAAAGTCCAGGCCCTCTCCCTTGCACCAGCCGATGTTCCTCATTGGTGGTGTTGGCCCCCAAAAGCCGGGTGGAAGAGCCCTGGAACCTGCATAAATTAAGAGTCAGGATTGGGGGGCTGCTGGGGGGGGAGTGAAATCACTCTTTCTACCTCTTTCATCCGTGAGAGCCAGTTTGGTGTAGCGGTTAGGAGCACGGACTCTAAACTGGAAGAACCGGGTTTGATTCCCCACTCCTTCCCCTGCAGCTGCTGGTGTGACCTTGGGTCAGTCACAAGTTCTCCCAGAGCTGTTCTCTCAGGAGCAGTTCTGGAAAGAGCTCTCTCAGCCCCCACCTACCTCACAGGATGTCTGTCGTGGGGAGAGGAAGGGGAAGGGAATTGTAAGCTGCTCTGAGACTCCTTCGGGTAGTGAAGGGTGGGGTATAAAACCAATCTCTTCTTCTTCTTCTTCTTCTTCTTCTTCTTCTTCTGTGCAGCTCTATTATATTGTGAGAAACTTAGACTGCCTTATCCCTTCCCATTTGCTTATATCTTCTCCTACAGAAAAAATAGCCAAAGAACAAGAAAACATTCTATTTTATTGCATTATCATCTCTATACCCGGTCGCTGATACCAGAGGCACTCGCTTGCTAGATTAGGAATCACATTTCAACATGGAAGGAATGAAGATTTAAGTCCTAGATTTGATGGACTGCAGGGCAGTATCTCTTGTTTATAGTACAAATTACCATGGGGGAAAGAGAGATCATTTGTCAGACTATGCCTCGGTGCTTTTTAATACCCATCTAGACCGTAATGCCTGAGGGTCAGGACAACACAATACTCTTTCGTTCTTGCAAGCAGACCAAATTATCCATAGTGCACATTCCAAGGAGGAGGAGGAGGAGGAGGTGGAGGAGATTGGATTTGTACCCCGCCCTTCATTACTCAAAGGAGTCTCAGAGAGGCTTACAGTCTCCTTTCCATGTCTGACAAGATTCGGCAATAGCAGCCCACCTTGCCTCCCCAATTAGACCTCCACATTGCAGAACTTTCTACAGTTTGGTATAGTTGTTAAGAGTGCAGACGCTAATCTGGGAGAACTGGGGTTGATTCCCCACTTCTCCACATGTAGCTACTGGTGTGACTTTGGGTCAGTCACAAGTTCTCTCAGAGTTGTTCTTTCAAGAATAGTTCTTGAAAGAGCTCTCTCAGCCCCACCTTCCTCACAGGGTGTCTGTTGTGGGGACGGGAAGGCAAAGGAGATTGTAAGCCCCTCTGGGACTCCTGTGGGTAGTGAAGGGCAGGGTATAATTCCAATCTCCTCCTCCTCCTCCTCTTCCTCCTCCTCTTCTTCTTCTTCTTTTCAGTTGCTACAACAGGAAAAGATGCAGTTTGGGATTGCAAAAGTTTCTGTAGACTATATCCACAATGATTCCCGAGTTTACATGTTATAGTTGTTCATGCAAATTGTCCAGGGATTGTTATGATTGCTCACAAATACGAAAACGGGAAAGAATCATTATGTGAAATTGGGTTTGCCAGCTCTCATTTGGGAAACTCTTGGAGATTTGGGGGCGGAGCCTGGGGAGGGCGGGGTCTGAGGGTGGGAGGGACCTCTCCGAGGTACAGTGCCATAGAATCTGCCCTCCAAAGCGACCACATCCTCCAAGGGAACTGATCTCTGTTGCCTGGAAATTAGCTTTCATTCCATGAGATCTCCAGAACCCACCTGGAGATTAACAACCCTGTGTGAAACAGCTTCCCATGGTAGTGAAGGCCAGAATTACTGTGTCGCAAGAGCCCTTCCAAAGTGGTACACATACAACCCGTTTCACTTCATGGGAACAGGTAATATAGAGCTGCTAACACCAGCTTGGGAAATTCCTGGGAATTTGGGGGCGGAGCTTGGGGAGGGCAGGGTTTGTGGAGGGGACGGGGGGGGGCTCGGGCCTCCCCTGAAGGCTGGCAACTCTAAGACGCTTCCACCAGCATCCTGAAGATGAGGAATAAGGACCAAGATTCAGTTCCTCTGAATAATCAGGTAAGTTCCTTTGAACACGACCCGATCACTAAATAGAAGTTGAAGAGCCCCGTATTTCCCCTATGCTAGAAGAATTCATGGCCCCAGTGAGGAGAAAGTGCACATGTCAAGGGTGCATCTTATGCGCAGGGCTCGTTTTCTAGAAAAAGAGGTGCAGGGGCTCATTAGCATAACTCATTAGCATAACTTATTTGCATACGCCACACCCCCTGACATCACCGGAAGTGTGTCAGAAGGCAACACCCACCGCTCAGGCTCCACTGGACTGTTTTGGATTGCTAGCTATTGGGGGGGGAACGCGCAGACATGCCCTCACAGAGGAAAGAGAGCTTGTACCTGAAGGCAGGCCGGAAGGAGGGCTCTGCAACTTACCTGCCTACCTCTTGCTTCTTGTGGCCTGACTGAGGGCTGCTGGGAGCAGGGGGCGGGGCTTGTTGCATGTGCCCGCCCCCTGGGCTCCTTACTGCCGGAGCTCTGCTCCTGTGTGCTCCTGCAGGAAGACCCCTGCATGTGTAAAGTGCTGTCAAGGTGCAGCTGACTTCTGGCGACCCCAGCAAGAGGCTTCCAAGGCAAGTGAGAAGCAGAGGTTATTTGCCAGTGCCTTCCCCTGCAGTGTCTCCCTTGGTGGTCTGCCTTCCAAGCACCGACCCTGCTTAGCTTCTGAGATCTGTCGAGATCGGGCTATCACCGTGCTGCCTTCCTTCCCCCAAGCCTTATGTCCTCCTAAATTTCTACAGTTGCTTTACTGTCAACTTTGCAACACTCTTGAGCCAGCAAGTTCAGGAGTGAACAGAATGGATCCTGTAAAAGCTAGAGAGACCAAACTCACTGGTGATCCCCAGCTGACTCTCCTCTAGATGCCCTCCACGTTTGGTGAAGATTGGCTTTACGGATTCTACTTTACGGCCCCCCAAAGTAGGTGCCCCCAGGAAAGTGCTTTCTGGGGAAATGGCAGGTGGTCAGGAGATCCCCTGCGAGCTTGGTGTCGCTAGTCAGCATTACTAGGGAGTTCTACCAGGCCACAAATCTCATGAACCAAACCTGTTCATTTAGTCCCTAAAAGTTTGTGATGCTTCATGGTTCACAAACCGGGGCATGCCACGAACCATGAACCAAACCGCATTTCCTGCATAGCTTCTAAGCTTTGCCTAGATCAGGGGACCTCAGTGTGGTGGCCATAGTCACCATTGGGCCCGCCAACACCTTTCCAGATGTTTTTAGCAAGTGGGTGGGGCCAGGTAGGGCTTTTGCCCAACAAGACTTCTGATTGGCCACTGGAGATTTGATTGGCTTTGAGGATTTTTTTAAAAAAAGACATTGTTTTGGTAGTACCCAGTTTGGTGAGCCATTTTGGTGTGGTGGTGAAGTGCACGGACTCTAATCGGGGAGAACCGGGTTTGATTCCCCACTCCTCTATGTGCAGCTGCTGGATGACCTTGGGCAAGCCATAGTTCTGTTCTGTCAGAGCTGTTCTCGAAAGAGCTCTCTCGGCCCCATCTACCTCACAGAGAAGGGTGACCACAAATGATCACAGGGTTGGGACGCCTGCCCTAGAGACAAGGCAAAAGCAGACTCCAAGTGAAGGGGGGGGTATAAATCCAATATCTTCTTCTTCTTCTTCTTCCCTCCATCTGGCTGTTTGCAAACTGACAGGGCCAGTGGCAGAAGATAAGGGAACACTGCTTGCAGTTCCTCCAGTGAACTATCTGGGCTACTTAGACCCTGCAGCTCCTGCCTCCCAGAGTGGTTAGGAGAGTCCAGAGGGAGCCACCTACAGAAACTCACGCGCAGGACCACAGCTTATGACTCCCCATCCTTGCTTTCCTGACCCCCCCGTCCCTCTCCTACCGAGCAGGGAGGACAAAGGCAGTGATTTCAGAGGCTGTCCCTGGTGCTGTGCCGTGGGAAGAGGCACTGGGGCTCCTTGGGGGGGGAGCTGGACCCAGAGGCTGTGGCTGTTGCAGCCCTTGCCCTGGAGCCTTTGATTGGATTAGCAGGTGGCCCCCCCAGGCCCCCTCCCTAAAAAGTCCTTAGCTACGAGGCTGCCTGCCGAGATCTCTGCCCCCACAAGCCCAGCCTCAATACAGGTGCCACCCACATTTTCTGGCAGAGTTAATGAGGCCTCAGCCTTCTTGGTGCTGTCAAAGCAACATCTCTGGCAGCTGCAAACTTTTTCACTTTAAAAAAAAATTGGTTCAGACTCTTTAAAAACCACTGTACTCCGAATGGTTCAGCACAGCTCGTTGTGGGGGGGGGAAAGCACCAGTAGGAAATAAGATTTAAAAGGCAGACCTCGCCTGTGCACACTGCTTGCCAGCCCCATAGTGTGTGGCTCTCGCAATATTGTTTTGGGTGGACCCTGCCCCCTGCGCGCTCTGCAGGCTAACCCCCAAAGTGGTGTTTGGCCATACTGTTTTCCTGTAAGTATTTTCAATACATTTTGGGCTTTGGATTTGCCCACAGCTTCCATGGCCCACTGGCATGCTGGTGGCTCGCAGAAGGGAAAACAAGAACAAAAAATTGCCATCAAGCATCAGCATGACCTCACCACCAGGGAAAACCTGGAAGAGACATCAGCTGCTCTAAGTAAAACCATGGGGTTTCTGGAGATCCCTAAAGAGGTGTGATGTCGGTTCCTGGTTTCCCCCAGAAATGATGTAATACTGTTGCCTATGTAATACTGTCTCCTATGTCTATGCCCTCCTGGACTCCTGCCATTACAAGCTAGAATAACGTTGGAGGAGGAGGAGGAGATTGGATTTATTCCCCACCCTTCACTCCGTCAGACTCTTGGAGAAATCAGTTCCCAACAACACTCACTCAGAAGAATGAAACGTTTATTGGGGCATTGATAGGATCCAGCCTGTATGTTGACTGTGTTAGAACTGAAGATGCAGGTGTGAAAGCAGTAGATATACAAGGTTCAAACAGGGACCCTAAAAGGTTACGAGCCAATCACCCCCAGGTATTCCACCCCAGGTATTCCACCCGCCCAGACCAATGGTTCTGTATTCCCACAGGCCAGTAGATGTTCCCAGGCATGCTAATCTACAATCTACTTCGAAGCATCTGAAAGCGAAAGCATTTGGAATTCACACTTTTCTGATCCCCCTCCCAACTTCTGTTGCAAGTGAGCAATAAAATGTAAAGCGACTTTGAGACACTCAGAGTCTCAGAGTAGCTTACAATCCCCTTTCCCTTCCCCTCCCCACAACAGACACCCTGTGAGGTAGGTGGGGCTGAGAGAGCTCTCAGAGAACTGCGAGAGAGAACAGCTCTGCAAAAACTGTGGCCAGTCCAAGGTCACCCAGCAGGTGCATGTGGAGAAGTGGGGGAATCAAACCCGGTTCTCCCCGATTAGAGTCCGCGCACTTAACCCCTACACCAAGCTACACAAAATAAGATGCTATGATCTCTAGTAGGGTTGCCAGCCCATGGCCATGATACAACATCATCTCAGGTCAAAAAACATGGAAGTGACATGTTGTGTCTAGGCATTTACGAGATCTATGGTATCTGGGAAATTCATAAAACATCACGTGATGCCAGTGACATCACTTCCAGGGTTTTGGCTGGAAATGAGGTCATGGCGTGTCACAATGCCATGACCAGTGTTCCCTCTAAACTGAGTTAGTGTGAGCTGGCTCACAGTTTTTTAGCCTCTGGCTCACACATTTTTGTCTTAGATCAGGAAAGATGGCTCCAGAGCAGACTAATTTATGCAGCAGCCAAATGGCTCGCTCTCAACTTTAATGCCAGTAGCTCACAAAGTTGAATTTTTGCTCACAAGACTCCACAGCTTAGAGGGAACACTGGCCATGACCCTTCACCCTTTTCACTCCCACTGCTCATTTGAGCCTCGGAGGGAGGGCAAAGCAGGCAGCCTGGCATCCCCAATCTCTGGAGCCAGCTGGCACTTTTATGTATCCTGTTTACAGAAACTGAAGCGATTTTGTAAAGTATTTCCCACATCATGTTTATCACCAGTTTGGTGTAGTGGTTAGGAGTGTGGACTCTAATCTGGGGGAACCGGGTTTGATTCCCCACTGCTCCACATGCAGCTGCTGGTGTGACCTTGGGTCAGTCACAGTTCTCTCAGAGCTGTTCTCTCAAGGACAGTTCTCGGGAGAGCTCTCTCAGCCCCACCTACCTCACAGGGTATCTGCTGTGGGGAGGGGAAGGGACAGGAGACTGTAAGCCGCTCTGAGGCTCCTTTGGGTAGTGAAAACCCCTTGCTGATCGTATATGTCGTATATGTCGCTGTTGCAATGATGGAATTGAAACCATAATGCACGTTATATATATGACTGCAGGGCATATAGCCACTTTCGTGATATTCTCCCACACTCTACAACTACTCTATCCTCAACTAGTCAAAAGATGCCATTGCTGAAGAACCTCCTAGAAAGTAGGTGCCCCAAGGTTACAGCTAAACTTGCCAAATTTGGCTGGTTAGCTGTAAGGGCTAGAAGGCTCCTAGAGAAAGACGAATAGATGTAATTTGTTACAGGACTTAACAGGTTTTACATGCATGCTCTATTTGATATTCATTTTATATATTTCATTTATGCTTGTGGTTGTATGAATTTAGTTTGAGTTAGTTTGTTGTATTAGAGTGCTGGCTTTTTGCTGTGAATAAATTTGTTGTTGTTGTTGGGTAGTGAAGGGCAGGGTATAAATCCAATCTCCTCCTCCTCCTCCTCCTCTTCCTCTTCCTCCTCTTCATCTTCTGAATTTCCTTGTTTTGAAATACTGAACAGATTTTCAAATAAAATACACTGAATAATAATTGAAGAGGTTTTTCCTTCCTGAGACCCAACTGCCCTTTTTCTGACACCTCCCCCCCACACACACACACACACTGAATTTATCTTTATTTAAAAGCCACTGAAACCCAGACAGTATCTCAGAAACATACCATATAAAGTCAGCTCCCTCTTTCCCCCACCCAGGTCCCAAAAGAATAGGCCTCCCGACCTCTAAAAGACACCCATTCCTCCCAGGGGTCGTTTCATAGAAAAAGAGCTAGGGGAACTCATTAGCATAACTCATTAGCATATGCCACACCCCCTGACATCAGGGGCCCGGCGGTGGACCTGCAAGGCCAGCGGGAGTGTGAGGAAGCCCCGCCAAGGCCCTCCCTGGCCCCAGGCAGGCAGGGGTGGGGAGAGGCGGGGAGGAAGCAACTTACCCTCCCTCTTCTACTGCCTCCTCCTGGCTGAATGAGGGCTGGAAGCGAGGCGGCCGGAAGCAGGGGGCGGGGCTTCGTCATGTGCCCCCCCCGTACCTCACCCGGGGGAACTGCGATCCCCCACGTTCCCCCCCAAATGACCTCTGATTCCTCCATTGTACCAAGGGCTGATATTCACATGGGAGCTGCGAATTCAAACTCTGTTCATTCTTCGGAGACTTTCTTAGCCCTCCGAAGGAGAGCAGCTACCTATTCAAATAAACCTGTCACATAATGATGATGCACTCTCGAGTTCTCCCCTAGAAGAATTACAGTCTGGATCAGAACAGATACATGTGGCTTGTTCAATGATGCAACACCTCCCAGAGTGTTCTGAAGCGCATTTTGTCTTTTTTATCCCTCTTCCCTGGTTACTGTACAACAGACGCAGATTCCCTTGGCAAGAAGCAATCCAGAAGCAGAGCAAAATAAACTGGGCTCGGATTCAGAGGGTACTTTTAGCTCAATAGGAACACAAGAAGAGCTCTGCTGCCTCAGACCAAAAGTCTGTCTACTCCAACATCTATCTCTTCCCATTAACCATGTGCAGGGGTCATTTGGGGGGGGACGCGGGGGGATGCCACCCCCCCGGATGAGGTGCGGGAGGGTGGGGCCTGGAGCTCCCTGCTGGTGCCCGCTGGAGGTCGCTGCCGGCTGTGGGGAGGACACACTTCCGGTGATGGAGTTTCGATTTTACAGTTGCGCACACGGCTCCATCTTCACCACAGGAATGTTAAACAATAAGCGTTTTTACAGTTTTTAAAGGCTTCAATCAACTTTTTTCTCTCCGGAATCGGATTTCTGGGATTTACTATTCATTTTCCGCTCAACCGCTTAATTCAAATTGACTCCAAACTCAGTTCAGGTAAGCGGCACGTTTTTGTTATCTAGCACGTTCAAAACGGGTTTCGCATTGTTTCTTTTAACTCACAGTTGTTGTCCTTCTTCAAAGAAGTCTGCTGACGAAGAATTTATGCCGGTAATCCGGCTCGATCGGCCACTATAGAGTTGCTTGGCACTTGCCTTCTTCGTGGGAGGAGGTCAAAGCCCAATTCAGCTTCTTCCGAAGCTGGATTACGCCAACCTCACACTCCCTCTAGGGCGCTGCTGCCTGCTTGTCCCCCCCCCTCGCTGGGGAGTGATGCGTTGGGCTGTGTATTGCCCAAACTGTCAAAAGTGGCCGTCGCTCGCTTCGCACGATCGCGAAACGCTTCAGTCCTCCATCTTAGCCAGACCGGAAGCCGGAAAAGTACACTTTGGATAGACGGGCTCCCCTGAGCCCATCTGCAGGGAGGGCAGGATATAAATCCAATAAATAAATAAATAAAGAGCAGAGATTGATAGATTACTAACTTCCTAGCTAAAGGATGGAGGCCCATCTGCCCCATGGTGCCAAGAGAGGACCACATGTCCCTCTCTTGGTGCGTGCAGATAGAGAGCAAGTCTTCGTTCAGAGTGAGAGAGAAGCAGGAAAAGGGAAACTGGTCCCTAAGAACACAATCTGCATTTCAAAGAGGACAGTGGCAGAAGAGTAGATACAGGAAAAAAGGTCAGTGTGCCCGTCTGGCTTTCTAGCCTCTCTTGCCACTCAGTCTGGAGTCTGAGACAGGGGACATCGCATCTGGAACGTCCAACAGAGATCTCCTGGGATTACGACTGATCTCCAGGTGACAGAGATAATTCACCTGGAGAAAATGGCCATTTTGGAAGGTAGACTCTATGTCATTGTGCCCTAATGACGTAGTCATTCTGGATCGGGAGTCCCCGGGGGAGTTGTTTTCAAGCAACAAATCCCCCACCCAACCCCTCTCTCCTGTTTCTGAATCAGAGTTTGAGAGCATCCCATGACTGACACAAGGGTAAATGCACTGAAGTTAATTGGACTACTCTCGTGTAAATCTGCACTTTAACACACACCCCATGTATTCCACAAAAGAGAGGTGAATGGAAGGAGGCTGAGAGGGGCCGGAGTACTTGGCAGAG
>NW_015168734.1:3895-7246 GCF_001447785.1 Gekko japonicus | reverse complement strand
TGCCGCAACAATCTGAACGATGGACCATGGGGCGAGAGTGCAGTGAAGCCAGTTCAGGGTGGGATGTCTGATCAAAACTTCCCACAACAATTTACACCACCGCAAATAGAGGTGCGGCTGGATCGCACCAAGCCTCCAGTGTGACTGCAGCCATAGAGAGGCAGATATGTGTGACAGTAATAGCAACCAGAGATGCATAAAACCTCTGAATGTCAGTGCCGGGAGACAACACCAGGAGAAGGACTCTGCCTCTATGCTAGGCTTGCCAAGCGCCAAGTGGTGGCTGGAGATCGCCTGGAATTACAACTGATCTCCAGAGTAACAGAGATCAGTTCATATGGAGAAAATGGCCACTTTGGGAGGTGGACTGTATGGGATTCAGGCTTCCCAAGTACTTACCGTGATTCAGCGGGGGACACAGACGTCCTCGCAGGATCATTCCTGCGGGGACAACAGACGTGCCGCACCATGCCGTTGCCAGGAAGTGACGCCGGGCGACGCTCTGGCAATGGGGCTGGAAACTCGATGGTACCAATGAGTTTTCAGTCCCATTGCCAGAGCGTCGCCCAGCGTCACTTCCTGGGGACGGCATGGTGCATTACAGGGAGGAATGGTCCGGCCGGGAACATGTTTCCCCCGCCGGATCGCGGTAAGTACTTGGGAACCCTAATGGGATTATACCCCACTGAAGTCCCTCCCCTGCCCAAAGCCTGCCCTCCTCAGGCTTCACCCCCAAAATCTCCAGGTATTTCCCAAACTGCAGTTGGCAGTCCTGCTGTAGGCCCTGTCATTGGCCATTGCATGAGACAGGATGCTGGACTAGATGCACCGCTGGTCCGATCCAGCAGGGCCCTTCTGGTGTTTTTATGTGTTGATATCTCACATGAGAGCAGAGGAAGGCTGTTTTGCTGGGGATAGATCAACCGCCTCCTTATCTCAAGTGCTGAATATTTCATAGATAGGGGATAATCAGAGTCTTTTGTATAGCAGAGCAGCACAAACCCTCCCGGGGGCCTTTCAGTGAATGACAGCCGAAGAGGGTAGAACCTTCTCATGAACACAAATGAAGGTGCCTTCTACTGAATCATCAGACCCTGGGTCCATCAAGGTCATCACTGTCTACTCAGACTGACAACGGCTCTCCAGGGTCTCAGGCAGAGAGGTCTTTCACATCACCTCCTACCTGATCCTCTTAACCGGAGATGCCGGAGATTGAACCTGGGACCTTCTGCATGCGAAGCAAAGGCTATTCCACTGACCCGTGGTCCTTCCCCAACTCTGATCACAAAGGAGCGTGCGAGAGGAAAGCCAGAACTCAGAGACTCCAGAGGCAGCAAAAGACCTTGGCTCCGAAATGAGCAGAAGCTGCCGACGGCTTCATTATTTATGGCATCTGAAATATCGCTCCTTGGCTGCTCGCGCCGTAAAATGCCCGAGGTGGCTCGCAAGCATTATTAAAATATTGCAAGCCTCAAATGCGATAGCTGAAAACATAAAACAATATCAATGCTCCACACGGGACTTCCCTTGGAAATGACTTGGAAATTGCAACGTGTGCGGAACGCACGCGACACACCACTGTTGCTTGGTGCCCGTCAGAGTGTGGGCGTTGAGCGTGGGCAGAGAACACTGGGTCAGCAGCCCAAATGTTTCTGGGAACACTGGAAGCTGCTTTCTACTGAGTCAGACCACTGGTCTATTGAGGTCTGTTTGGTCTCCTCCAGGGGTCATTTCCTGCAGGAGCGCACAGGAGCGGAGCTCCGGCAGTAAAGAGCCCACGGGGCCGGCACATGCAACAAGTCCCACCCCCTGCTCCCAGCAGCCCTCAGTCAGAGCAAGAAGCAGCCAGGTAAGTTGGAGAGGGCCCCCCGTGATGTCAGGGGGTGTGGCATATGCAAATAAGTTATGCTAATGAGCTCCTGAACCTCTTTTTCTACAAAATGACCCCTGGCTCTGACGGGCAGCAGTTCTCCAATGTCTCAGGCCCTTCCCATCACCTTCTACCTGAGATGCTGGGGACTGAGTTGGAAGGGAAGGACCAGATGCAACCTCTCAGCCTCCAGAGGGGGGGTTACAAGAGGGCCAGAGAGATAGACAGGCAAACTGTGGGTTTCCTTCCTGTTTACTCTTCTGCCTTTGATGTGTAGACTGACTGATACTCTCGGGCACTTGCTTCCTTCCTTCTGTTCACACTTCTCCCTCATACACACACCAAAAAGGAGGCATGTTGCTCTCCATCTTTGGCACTATGGATGCTGGGCATGCATCTTTGCATCTGTAGGTAGTTTGGTGTAGTGGTTAGGAGGGTGGACTCTGATCTGGGAGAACCGGGTTTGATTCCCCACTCCTCCACCTGCAGCTAGTGGTTGGGTCATTTACAAGTTCTTTCAGAGCTGTTCTCTCAGTTGTCAAGAGAGTTCTCTCAGCCTCACCTACCTCACAGGGTGTCTATTGTGGAGAGGGGAAGGGAAGGGAGATTGTAAACCACTCTGAGACTCCTTCGGGTAGTGAAGGGCGGGATATGAATCCAATTTCTTCTTCTTCTTCTTCTTCTTCTTCTTCTTCTTCTTCTTCTTCTTCAGTTAAATTCTATCTCTCTCTCACCTTTACTATCTAGAATGGAGTTCCCTAAATAAAGAACTCTTTATTAGTTTGAAACTGACAAGCGGCTCTGTGTAACTCTGTAACTTTGCTACTACATGTAGAACAAAGAGAAGCTCTGCTGCATATAACCTTTTGTGTACTCTGCGACACTAGAATACAGATTACTGGCTTACGATACCAGTGAATCTATCATTCTACTGAGTCAGATCACTGGTCTTCTATGGAGGTCTGTTTGGTCTCCGCTGACTGGCAGAAGTTCTCCGACATCTCAGGTCTTTCTCATCACCAACTACCTGAGAGGCAGGGAATTGAACCTGGAACCTTCCTTGTGCAAAGCAGAGGCTCTCCCTCTGAGCCATGGCCTCTTTCTGGCTGCAATCCCTACAGTTGAAGGACTGCCTCTCTTGGATCCCTTGGTTGTCAATCATGTATATAAGTTACATACATGAGAGCCAGTTTGGTGTAGTGATTAGGAGCATGAACTCTAATCTGGGAGAACCGGGTTTGATTCCCCATTCCTCCACATACAGCTGCTGGTGTGACCTTAGATCAGTTACAAGTTTTTTCAGAGCTGTTCTCTCACAAGCAGTTCTCAAGAGCGCTCTCTCAGCCCCACCTACCTCAGAGGGTGTCTGTTGTGGGGAGGGGAAGGTTAAGGAGATTGTAAATCGCACTGAGACTACTTCGGGTAGTGAAGGGCGGGGTATAAATCCAATCTCTCCTCCTCCTCCTCCTCCTCCTCCTCCT
>NW_015168734.1:0-3635 GCF_001447785.1 Gekko japonicus | reverse complement strand
CTCCTCCTCCTCCTCCTCCTCCTCCCCATATCAACCACTATGGTTGTTCTGGGAATCGCCTTTCAGAAGACATTAGGTTTCCCCTTGATTGCAGTTCCAGAAATTATGCAAAGATTAATGTTTTTACAAAGGCATTTGCTACAGATGGGTAACTGTTTAAAGGTGTCGATTGCTTATGTGGGTTTTATTTTATTTTTTAAATTGGCTTTCTTGTTTTAAGTCTTTTTAGACACTTTGCACTCGTTGACTTAAAGGAAAAGCGCATCGATAGAAGCAGCTGATTTTAAAAAATGGAAAAGTGGAAGTTGCAAATAAATTATGAACAAAATGAAACCTCACAGGGTTACTGTGCAGATAAAATGTAGGAGAATTATGTAAACTGCTTTGGGTTCCCGTTAGGGAGAATTAAATTGAATTTTTAAATTGATTTTTTTTAAAATCAGACAGAAAAGTAAAATTTCATCTTCACCATGTGGAAAAAGTATGTGATTTATTATTACACTCTTCAGAGGCCATTGGTTTTTACAAGTAGCCTATTACTTTGAATAATACTCTTCTTTTCTTTAACAAAAAAGAGAGAGATCTGATCTCTGCTAGATTGTCCAGACATTCACTTCTCTCTGCCTCGACATGAAAGCCGGAAAAAAATTCCACTTAATTTCCACATTCTCTTTGCTCTGCCCTTATCTCCCTTAAGAAGAACTGAGCTAAAATGCTATCTGGTGTAAAGTGAGCGTAACACACATGTAAGCATCGCTGAAAGTTCACAGCCTCTTCAGATCTTCTTGGTGTGACTCAGAAATTATTCCAAGACTTTTTGTGGTTGATTTCTGACAGTACGCCGAAAAGGCAGCCCTCAGCCTAAAATTGCTAGGGTTGTTATTTGCTAAATTGCTGAGCAGATAAAGGGAACTTGCTATCATTTCACTGATTAGGATGATTTCTGTGGAGATACTGTCAACCATGTGCAGCTTCTATTATCAATACTCTGGTCCCTGCTATTGGTAGTCAGATAGCCAGAGACAATATGCTTCTGTTACTGCTTTCCAGTGCCAGAGTCCACCACCACTCAAGACGTAGAGTAAAAGTTGTGTGACGCTCTCTTCCAGTGCCAGGCATCCTTTGGCCCGCTTCCTTCTCAAGCTTCTGGATCCTCCTTTCTAGATCCATGGATCTTCTTGGCGTGAGCAACTCAGCATGCCTGGATATGGGGGGGGGGGTACATCACTCTAAGTGTGTATAGGTGTTATCTCCTTGACTGAGATGCCTCTCTTTATCTTAACCTGCGAGCTGTCCTCTGTGTTGGGAGTAACTGGTATAGTTAATTCAGTATTCCATCTCAATTTAGCAGAGTGCACTGAGAATACACACAACAGAAGCTCTTTGTTCTCAGTGTGCTCAGTGTCCCTATGAAGAAAGGTTAAAGCACTTGGGGCTCTTTAGCTTGGAGAAATGGTGACTGAGGGGTGACAGGGAAAATTGCTGAAGCCTCCACCAGGGTGCCGGTAGGGAGTTCCCCCCCCCCTTGTACCATTGTGGCCGTAGTTAGGATTGTTTCCGGTGACTAGCACCCAAGAATTGTAAACCGCCCAGAGACCCCTACGGGGGTTAGGGCGGTATATCAAGTCGAAGGATAAATAAATAAATAAATAAAAATACTTCTCTTTGTCTTAACCTGGCATCTGCCATCTGACCCCACATCTCTCCCTTTGTCCTCTCCCTCACCTCACATGGCCTTCCATGGAGATGCATGTCTTTGCAGGTCTCTACTGTAGAGACAATGCCCTCATACTCACATGCTTATGATGCTGGACAAGCTGGTGTCAACTAAGCTGCCAATAGTGTGGTGTGTATTTCCCTTTCATGTACAGTCTTTCCGTGGTGCTTAATTGCCTCTTCGCTGCAACACATATCTCCCAAGGCCACTGGAGGAGTAGCTGTGTCTTTGACCAGCAAGAGTCGTGGGAAGCATCTTACCTGTTTTGCTTTTGCAGCTGTTAGTTCTCAGCTTAATGCTGCGTGGGAGAACCTCTGTAATTGGGTATTCCGGGGGGGGGGGCAGATATGAATGTCCTATAACCTATTATGCGCATTCCTAACAGTGTTCCTGTAATGCATCTATAGCTTTTCAATAAAAGTAAAACCTTCTTGGAAGCGTGTGCTTGGTTGATTTGCTGTGGGTCCTGACAGCTGGCCATTTATGGTAGGGCAAGTACTCTTTAGATTAGACTTCTCTCTTTTCTTTTGACTGTAACCAGAATGAGAACTGGATCTACTTGAAAAAAACATAAATCTACCTTTTTCTGCAGGATACTTCTTGGGAGATTTTATTTACTGCACTCAGTATCACGCTTCCATGACTGAGCCAAACTCTGCTATATTAACTAACTATCCCAATACTTCTACCCATATTTCCCAAGTCCCTTCCTCATCACCTGCCCCTCTTTAGCATCAGAATAGTACAGATCACCACAGCCAATGGAGGGCCAAGTCCTTACAATCAAGGACAGCCCAGCCAATTGTATTCAGATGCTTGTTCTGTTTCCCCACTGTGAGATCAGGGCATTTCTAACCAATCACTGCCATCGGTTTCATCCTCACTACAAAACCTTATGGTGACTAGCACTACAAATTGTAAACCACCCAGAGACCCCCATGGGGGGGGTTAGGGCGGTATATAAATCGAATGATAAATAAAATAAATAAATAAATGATGTGTTGCAATCCACGTCTTCCACTTTACCTGAATTAATCACAGTTAAACAGACTTAATTCCTTTAAGATAGTATCAGAGGGTAGTCATGTTGGTCTGCAGTAGAAGAGCTAGATTCAAGTCCAGCAACACCCTAGAGACCAACCATATTTTCAGGGTATGGGCCTTCGAGAGTCAAAATACCTTTTCTTAAAAGACAAACGGAGCTTTGACTCTCCAAAGCCCATACCCTGGCTGCGGTCAGACTGGCAGGTTGGCACGGTTTGGGTGTACCACTAATTACTCCATCACATTTTGTGATGGAGATTTTCAATCAGACTCCCACCCTGATCTGTCCTTACCATGTGCTTCTTCCATGGTTGACCATTCACATTAGTGCTGCATATCAACCACGGAGCGCACGGTCTGGTCTCTCTCTTTTTTTTAACAAAATAACAGCTTTTATGTTTGTTTTGAGAACATTTCTTTTCTTTTCTTTTTTTTAAGTACCCGAGGGGGGGGGGAAGTACCCGAGGGTACACTTTTATTATTTTTTTCATTATATACTACAGACATAGGTTGTGGTGGCTCAAGTGGTTAAGACGCTGAACTGCAGGCTGTGGAAGGTCAGTAGTTCAGCAGTTTGAGACCCGGGTGCCGCAAGACGGAGTGAGCTCCCGTCTCTGGTTCCAGCTCCTGCCAACCTAGCCATTCGAAAGCGAGAAACTGCAAGTAGATAAATAAGTACCACTTCGGTGGGAAGGTAACAGCGTTCCGTGCGCCTCGGTGTTTAGTCATGCCGGCCACATGACCATGGAAACGTCTTCGGACAGCGCTGGCTCTTCAGCTTTGAAACGGAGATGAGCACAGCAACCGTAGAGTCGGATTCGACTGGCAGAATTACAGAATTACACCCTTCTAAGGCCCCGGTCACACTGGGGGA